>NW_028276509.1:327500-337500 GCF_052056855.1 Sturnus vulgaris | reverse complement strand
GTTAGGCATATGGTTAGTGTTAGGGCTAGTTGGTTTAGGGTTAGGGTTAGGGCTATTTGGTTTAGTGTTAGGTGTAGGGTCAGGTTTATGGTTAGGGTTAGGGTTATTTGGGCTAGGGTTAGGGTTAGGGTTATGGTTAGTTGGGTTAGGGTTATGGTTAGGGTTATTTTGCTAAAGGTTAGGCTTATGGTTAGTGTTAGGGCTAGTTGGTTTAGGGTTAGGGTTAGGGTTATTTGGTTTAGGGTTAGGTTTAGGGTCAGGGTTAGGGTTAGGGTTAGGGTTATTTGGGCTAGGGTTAGGGTTAGGGTTAGGGTTAGGGTTAGGGTTAGGGTTAGGGTTAGGGTTAGGGTTAGGGTTAGGGTTATGGTTAGTTGGGTTTGGGTTATGGTTAGGGTTATTTTGGTAAAAGTTAGGGTTATGGTTAGTGTTAGGTCTAGTTGGTTTAGGGTTAGGTTTAGGGTCAGGGTTAGGGTTAGGGTTAGGGTTATTTGGGCTAGGGTTAGGGTTAGGGTTAGGGTTAGGGTTAGGGTTAGGGTTAGGGTTAGGGTTAGGGTTAGGGTTATGGTTAGTTGGGTTTGGGTTATGGGTAGGGTTATTTTGGTAAAAGTTAGGCTTATGGTTAGTGTTAGGGCTAGTTGGTTTAGGGTAAGGGTTAGGGTTATTTGGTTTAGGGTTAGGTTTAGGGTCAGGGTTAGGGTTAGGGTTAGGGTTATTAGGGGTAGGGTTAGGGTTATGGTTAGGTGGGTTTGGGTTATGATTAGGGTTATTTTGGTAAAGGTTAGACTTATGGTTAGTGTTAGGGCTAGTTGGTTTAGGGTTAGGGTTAGGGTTATTTGGTTTAGGGTTAGGTTTAGGGTTAGGGTTAGGGTTAGGGTTAGGGTTATTTGGGCTAGGGTTAGGGTTAGGGTTAGGGTTAGGGTTAGGGTTAGGGTTAGGGTTAGGGTTCGGGTTAGGGTTATGGTTAGTTGGGTTTGGGTAATGGTTAGGGTTATTTTGGTAAAGGTTAGGCATATGGTTAGTGTTAGGGCTAGTTGGTTTAGGGTTAGGGTTAGGGCTATTTGGTTTAGTGTTAGGTGTAGGGTCAGGTTTATGGTTAGGGTTAGGGTTATTTGGGCTAGGGTTAGGGTTAGGGTTAGGGTTAGGGTTAGGGTTATGGTTAGTTGGGTTTGGGTTATGGTTAGGGTTATTTTGGTAAAGGTTAGGCTTATGGTTAGTGTTAGGGCTAGTTGGTTTAGGGTTAGGGTTAGGGTTATTTGGTTTAGGGTTAGGTTTAGGGTCAGGGTTAGGGTTAGGGTTAGGGTTATTTGGGCTAGGGTTAGGGTTAGGGTTAGGGTTAGGGTTAGGGTTAGGGTTAGGGTTATGGTTAGTTGGGTTTGGGTTATGGTTAGGGTTATTTTGGTAAAGGTTAGGCTTATGGTTAGTGTTAGGGCTAGTTGGTTTAGGGTTAGGGTTAGGGTTATTTGGTTTAGGGTTAGGTTTAGGGTCAGGGTTAGGGTTAGGGTTAGGGTTATTTGGGCTAGGGTTAGGGTTAGGGTTAGGGTTAGGGTTAGGGTTAGGTTTAGGGTTATGGTTAGTTGGGTTAGGGTTATGGTTAGGGTTATTTTGGTAAAGGTTAGGCTTATGGTTAGTGTTAGGGCTAGTTGGTTTAGGGTTAGGGTTAGGGTTATTTGGTTTAGGGTTAGGTGTAGGGTCAGGTTTAAGGTTAGGGTTAGGGTTATTTGGGCTAGGGTTAGGGTTAGGGTTAGGGTTAGGGTTAGGGTTAGGGTTAGGGTTATGGTTAGTTGGGTTTGGGTTATGGTTAGGGTTATTTTGGTAAAGGTTAGGCTTATGGTTAGTGTTAGGGCTAGTTGGTTTAGGGTTAGGGTTAGGGTTATTTGGTTTAGGGTTAGGTTTAGGGTCAGGGTTAGGGTTAGGGTTATTTGGGCTAGGGTTAGGGTTAGGGTTAGGGTTAGGGTTAGGGTTAGGGTTATGGTTAGTTGGGTTAGGGTTATGGTTAGGGTTATTTTGGTAAAGGTTAGGCTTATGGTTAGTGTTAAGGCTAGTTGGTTTAGGGTTAGGGTTAGGGTTATTTGGTTTAGGGTTAGGTTTAGGGTCAGGGTTAGGGTTAGGGTTAGGGTTATTTGGGCTAGGGTTAGGGTTAGGGTTAGGGTTAGGGTTAGGGTTATGGTTAGTTGGGTTTGGGTTATGGTTAGGGTTATTTTGGTAAAGGTTAGGCTTATGGTTAGTGTTAGGGCTAGTTGGTTTAGGGTTAGGGTTAGGGTTATTTGGTTTAGGGTTAGGTTTAGGCTCAGGGTTAGGGTTAGGGTTAGGGTTATTTGGGCTAGGGTTAGGGTTAGGGTTAGGGTTAGGGTTAGGGTTAGGGTTATGGTTAGTTGGGTTTGGGTTATGGTTAGGGTTATTTTGCTAAAGGTTAGGCTTATGGTTAGTGTTAGGGCTAGTTGGTTTAGGGTTAGGGTTAGGGTTATTTGGTTTAGGGTTAGGTTTAGGGTCAGGGTTAGGGTTAGGGTTAGGGTTATATGGGCTAGGGTTAGGGTTAGGGTTAGGGTTAGGGTTAGGGTTAGGGTTAGGGTTATGGTTAGTTGGGTTTGGGTTATGGTTAGGGTTATTTTGGTAAAGGTTAGGCTTATGGTTAGTGTTAGGGCTAGTTGGTTTAGGGTTAGGGTTAGGGTTATTTGGTTTAGGGCTAGGTTTAGGGTCAGGGTTAGGGTTAGGGTTAGGGTTATTTGGGCTAGGGTTAGGGTTAGGGTTAGGGTTAGGGTTAGGGTTATGGTTAGTTGGGTTTGGGTTATGGTTAGGGTTATTTTGGTAAAGGTTAGGCTTATGGTTAGTGTTAGGGCTAGTTGGTTTAGGGTTAGGGTTAGGGGTATTTGGTTTAGGGTTAGGTTTATGGTCAGGGTTAGGGTTAGGGTTAGGGTTATTTGGGCTAGGGTTAGGGTTAGGGTTAGGGTTAGGGTTAGGGTTATGGTTAGTTGGGTTTGGGTTATGGTTAGGGTTATTTTGGTAAAGGTTAGGCTTATGGTTAGTGTTAGGGCTAGTTGGTTTAGGGTTAGGGTTAGGGCTATTTGGTTTAGTGTTAGGTGTAGGGTCAGGTTTATGGTTAGGGTTAGGGTTATTTGGGCTAGGGTTAGGGTTAGGGTTAGGGTTAGGGTTATGGTTAGTTGCGTTTGGGTTATGGTTAGGGTTTTTTTGGTAAAGGTTAGACATATGGTTAGTGTTAGGGCTAGTTTGTTTAGGGTTAGGGTTAGGGTTATTTGGTTTAGGGTTAGGTTTAGGGTCAGGGTTAGGGTTAGGGTTAGGGTTATTTGGGCTAGGGTTAGGGTTAGGGTTAGGGTTAGGGTTAGGGTTATGGTTAGTTGGGTTAGGGTTATGGTTAGGGTTATTTTGGTAAAGGTTAGGCTTATGGTTAGTGTTAGGGCTAGTTGGTTTAGGGTTAGGGTTAGGGTTATTTGGTTTAGGGTTAGGTTTAGGGTCAGGGTTAGGGTTAGGGTTATTTGGGCTAGGGTTAGGGTTAGGGTTAGGGTTAGGGTTAGGGTTAGGGTTAGGGTTATGGTTAGTTGGGTTTGGGTTATGGTTAGGGTTATTTTGGTAAAGGTTAGGGTTATGGTTAGTGTTAGGGCTAGTTGGATTAGGGTTAGGGTTAGGGTTATTTGGTTTAGGTTTAGGTTTTGGGTCAGGGTTAGGGTTATGGTTAGGGTTATTTGGGCTAGGTTTAGGGTTAGGGTTAGGGTTAGGGTTAGGGTTAGGGTTAGGGTTATGGTTAGTTGGGTTTGGGTTATGGTTAGGGTTATTTTGGTAAAGGTTAGGCTTATGGTTAGTGTTAGGGCTAGTTGGTTTAGGGTTAGGGTTATTTGGTTTAGGGTTAGGTTTAGGGTCAGGGTTAGGGTTAGGGTTATTTGGGCTAGGGTTAGGGTTAGGGTTAGGGTTAGGGTTAGGGTTAGGGTTAGGGTTAGGGTTAGGGTTATGGTTAGTTGGGTTAGGGTTATGGTTAGGGTTATTTTGGTAAAGGTTAGGCTTATGGTTAGTGTTAGGGCTAGTTGGTTTAGGGTTAGTGTTATGGTTATTTGGTTTAGGTTTAGGTTTTGGGTCAGGGTTAGGGTTATGGTTAGGGTTATTTGGGCTAGGGTTAGGGTTAGGGTTAGGGTTAGGGTTAGGGTTAGGGTTAGGGTTAGGGTTAGGGTTATGGTTAGTTGGGTTTGGGTTATGGTTAGGGTTATTATGGTAAAGGTTAGGCTTATGGTTAGTGTTAGGGCTAGTTGGTTTAGGGTAAGGGTTAGGGTTATTTGGTTTAGGTTTAGGTTTAGGGTCAGGGTTAGGGTTAGGGTTAGGGTTATTTGGGCTAGGGTTAGGGTTAGGGTTAGGGTTACGGTTATGGTTAGTTGGGTTAGGGTTATGGTTAGGGTTATTTTGGTAAAGGTTAGGCTTATGGTTAGTGTTAGGGCTAGTTGGTTTAGGGTTAGCGTTAGGGTTATTTGGTTTAGGGTTAGGTTTAGGGTCAGTGTTAGGGTTAGGTTTAGGGTTATTTGGGCTAGGGTTAGGGTTAGGGTTAGGGTTAGGGTTAGGGTTAGGGTTATGGTTAGTTGGGTTTGGGTTATGGTTAGGGTTATTTTGGTAAAGGTTAGGCTTATGGTTAGTGTTAGGGCTAGTTGGTTTAGGGTTAGGGTTAGGGTTATTTGGTTTAGGGTTAGGGTTAGGGTCAGGGTTAGGGTTAGGGTTAGGGTTATTTGAGCTAGGGTTAGGGTTAGGGTTAGGGTTAGGGTTAGGGTTAGGGTTAGGGTTAGGGTTAGGGTTAGGGTTAGGGTTAGGGTTAGTTGGGTTTGGGTTATGGTTAGGGTTATTTTCGTAAAGGTTAGGCTTATGGTTAGTGTTAGGGCTAGCCGGTTTAGGGTTAGGGTTAGGGTTATTTGGTTTAGGGTTAGGTTTAGGGTCAGGTTTAGGGTTAGGGTTAGGGTTATTTGGGCTAGGGTTAGGGTTAGGGTTAGGGTTAGGGTTAGGGTTAGTTGGGTTTGGGTTATGGTTAGGGTTATTTTGGTAAAGGTTAGGCTTATGGTTAGTGTTAGGGCTAGTTGGTTTAGGGTTAGGGTTAGGGTTATTTGGTTTAGGGTTAGGTTTAGGGTCAGGGTTAGGGTTAGGGTTAGGGTTATTTGGGCTAGGGTTAGGGTTAGGGTTAGGGTTAGGGTTAGGGTTAGGGTTATGGTTAGTTGAGTTAGGGTTATGGTTAGGGTTATTTTGGTAAAGGTTAGGCTTATGGTTAGTGTTAGGGCTAGTTGGTTTAGGGTTAGGGTTAGGGTTATTTGGTTTAGGGTTAGGTTTAGGGTCAGGGTTAGGGTTAGGGTTAGGGTTATTTGGGCTAGGGTTAGGGTTAGGGTTAGGGTTAGGGTTAGGGTTATGGTTAGTTGGCTTAGGGTTATGGTTAGGGTTATTTTGGTAAAGGTTAGGCTTATGGTTAGTGTTAGGGCTAGTTGGTTTAGGGTTAGGGTTAGGGTTATTTGGTTTAGGGTTAGGTTTAGGGTCAGGGTTAGGGTTAGGGTTAGGGTTATTTGGGCTAGGGTTAGGGTTAGGGTTAGGGTTAGGGTTATGGTTAGTTGGGTTTGGGTTATGGTTAGGGTTATTTTGGTAAAGGTTAGGCTTATGGTTAGTGTTAGGGCTAGTTGGTTTAGGGTTAGGGTTAGGGTTATTTGGTTTAGGGTTAGGTTTAGGGTCAGGGTTAGGGTTAGGGTTAGGGTTATTTGGGCTAGGGTTAGGGTTAGGGTTAGGGTTAGGGTTATGGTTAGTTGGGTTTGGGTTATGGTTAGGGTTATTTTGATAAAGGTTAGGCTTATGGTTAGTGTTAGGGCTAGTTGGTTTAGGGTTAGGGTTAGGGTTATTTGGTTTAGGGTTAGGTTTAGGGTCAGGGTTAGGGTTAGGGTTAGGGTTATTTGGGCTAGGGTTAGGGTTAGGGTTAGGGTTAGGGTTAGGGTTATGGTTAGTTGGGTTAGGGTTATGGTTAGGGTTATTTTGGAAAAGGTTAGGCTTATGGTAAGTGTTAGGGCTAGTTGGTTTAGGGTTAGGGTTAGGGTTATTTCGTTTAGGGTTAGTTTTAGGGTTAGGGTTAGGGTTAGGGTTAGGGTTATGGTTAGGTGGGTTTGGGTTATGGTTAGGGTTATTTTGGTAAAGGTTAGACTTATGGTTAGTGTTAGGGCTAGTTGGTTTAGGGTTAGGGTTAGGGTTATTTGGTTTAGGGTTAGGTTTAGGGTCAGGGTTAGGGTTAGGGTTAGGGTTATTTGGGCTAGGGTTAGGGTTAGGGTTAGGGTTAGGGTTAGGGTTATGGTTAGTTGGGTTAGGGTTATGGTTAGGGTTATTTTGGTAAAGGTTAGGCTTATGGTTAGTGTTAGGGCTAGTTGGTTTAGGGTTAGGGTTAGGGTTATTTGGTTTAGGGTTAGGTTTAGGGTCAGGGTTAGGGTTAGGGTTATTTGGGCTAGGGTTAGGGTTAGGGTTAGGGTTAGGGTTAGGGTTAGGGTTATGGTTAGTTGGGTTAGGGTTATGGTTAGGGTTATTTTGGTAAAGGTTAGGCTTATGGTTAGTGTTAGGGCTAGTTGGATTAGGGTTAGGGTTAGGGTTATTTGGTTTAGGTTTAGGTTATGGGTCAGGGTTAGGGTTATGGTTAGGGTTATTTGGGCTAGGGTTAGGGTTAGGGTTAGGGTTAGGGTTAGGGTTAGGGTTATGGTTAGTTGGGTTAGGGTTATGGTTAGGGTTATTTTGGTAAAGGTTAGGCTTATGGTTAGTGTTAGGGCTAGTTGGTTTAGGGTTAGGGTTATTTGGTTTAGGGTTAGGTTTAGGGTCAGGGTTAGGGTTAGGGTTATTTGGGCTAGGGTTAGGGTTAGGGTTAGGGTTAGGGTTAGGGTTAGGGTTAGGGTTAGGGTTAGGGTTAGGGTTAGGGTTAGTTGGGTTAGGGTTATGGTTAGGGTTATTTTGGTAATGGTTAGGCTTATGGTTAGTGTTAGGGCTAGTTGGTTTAGGGTTAGTGTTATGGTTATTTGGTTTAGGTTTAGGTTTTGGGTCAGGGTTAGGGTTATGGTTAGGGTTATTTGGGCTAGGGTTAGGGTTAGGGTTAGGGTTAGGGTTAGGGTTAGGGTTAGCGTTAGGGTTATGGTTAGTTGGGTTTGGGTTATGGTTAGGGTTATTATGGTAAAGGTTAGGCTTATGGTTAGTGTTAGGGCTAGTTGGTTTAGGGTAAGGGTTAGGGTTATTTGGTTTAGGTTTAGGTTTAGGGTCAGGGTTAGGGTTAGGGTTAGGGTTATTTGGGCTAGGGTTAGGGTTAGGGTTAGGGTTACGGTTATGGTTAGTTGGGTTAGGGTTATGGTTAGGGTTATTTTGGTAAAGGTTAGGCTTATGGTTAGTGTTAGGGCTAGTTGGTTTAGGGTTAGCGTTAGGGTTATTTGGTTTAGGGTTAGGTTTAGGGTCAGTGTTAGGGTTAGGTTTAGGGTTATTTGGGCTAGGGTTAGGGTTAGGGTTAGGGTTAGGGTTAGGTTTAGGGTTATGGTTAGTTGGGTTTGGGTTATGGTTAGGGTTATTTTGGTAAAGGTTAGGCTTATGGTTAGTGTTAGGGCTAGTTGGTTTAGGGTTAGGGTTAGGGTTATTTGGTTTAGGGTTAGGGTTAGGGTTAGGGTTAGGGTTATGGTTAGTTGGGTTTGGGTTATGGTTAGGGTTATTTTGGTAAAGGTTAGGCTTATGGTTAGTGTTAGGGCTAGTTGGTTTAGGGTTAGGGTTAGGGTTATTTGGTTTAGGGTTAGGGTTAGGGTTAGGTTTAGGGTTATGGTTAGTTGGGTTTGGGTTATGGTTAGGGTTATTTTGGTAAAGGTTAGGCTTATGGTTAGTGTTAGGGCTAGTTGGTTTAGGGTTAGGGTTAGGGTTATTTGGTTTAGGGTTAGGGTTAGGGTTAGGGTTAGGGTTATGGTTAGTTGGGTTTGGGTTATGGTTAGGGTTATTTTGGTAAAGGTTAGGCTTATGGTTAGTGTTAGGGCTAGTTGGTTTAGGGTTAGGGTTAGGGTTATTTGGTTTAGGGTTAGGGTTAGGGTTAGGGTTAGGGTTAGGGTTAGGGTTAGGGTTAGGGTTAGGGTTAGTTGGGTTTGGGTTATGGTTAGGGTTATTTTGGTAAAGGTTAGGCTTATGGTTAGTGTTAGGGCTAGCCGGTTTAGGGTTAGGGTTAGGGTTATTTGGTTTAGGGTTAGGTTTAGGGTCAGGTTTAGGGTTAGGGTTAGGGTTATTTGGGCTAGGGTTAGGGTTAGGGTTAGGGTTAGGGTTAGGGTTAGGGTTAGTTGGGTTTGGGTTATGGTTAGGGTTATTTTGGTAAAGGTTAGGCTTATGGTTAGTGTTAGGGCTAGTTGGTTTAGGGTTAGGGTTAGGGGTATTTGGTTTAGGGTTAGGTTTAGGCTCAGGGTTAGGGTTAGGGTTAGGGTTATTTGGGCTAGGGTTAGGGTTAGGGTTAGGGTTAGGGTTATGGTTAGTTGGGTTAGGGTTATGGTTAGGGTTATTTTGGTAAAGGTTAGGCTTATGGTTAGTGTTAGGGCTAGTTGGTTTAGGGTTAGGGTTAGGGTTATTTGGTTTAGGGTTAGGTTTAGGGTCAGGGTTAGGGTTAGGGTTAGGGTTATTTGGGCTAGGGTTAGGGTTAGGGTTAGGGTTAGGGTTAGGGTTATGGTTAGTTGGGTTTGGGTTATGGTTAGGGTTATTTTGGTAAAGGTTAGGCTTATGGTTAGTGTTAGGGCTAGTTGGTTTAGGGTTAGGGTTAGGGTTATTTGGTTTAGGGTTAGGTTTAGGGTCAGGGTTAGGGTTAGGGTTAGGGTTATATGGGCTAGGGTTAGGGTTAGGGTTAGGGTTAGGGTTAGGGTTATGGTTAGTTGGGTTTGGGTTATGGTTAGGGTTATTTTGGTAAAGGTTAGGCTTATGGTTAGTGTTAGGGCTAGTTGGTTTAGGGTTAGTGTTATGGTTATTTGGTTTAGGGTTAGGTTTAGGGTCCGGGTTAGGGTTAGGGTTAGGGTTATTTGGGTTAGGGTTAGGGTTAGGGTTAGGGTTAGGGTTAGGGTTAGGGTTATGGTTAGTTGGGTTAGGGTTATGGTTAGGGTTATTTTGCTAAAGGTTAGGCTTATGGTTAGTGTTAGGGCTAGTTGGTTTAGGGTTAGGGTTAGGGTTATTTGGTTTAGGGTTAGGTTTAGGGTCAGGGTTAGGGTTAGGGTTAGGGTTATTTGGGCTAGGGTTAGGGTTAGGGTTAGGGTTAGGGTTAGGGTTAGGGTTAGGGTTAGGGTTAGGGTTAGGGTTAGGGTTAGGGTTATGGTTAGTTGGGTTTGGGTTATGGTTAGGGTTATTTTGGTAAAAGTTAGGGTTATGGTTAGTGTTAGGTCTAGTTGGTTTAGGGTTAGGTTTAGGCTCAGGGTTAGGGTTAGGGTTAGGGTTATTTGGGCTAGGGTTAGGGTTAGGGTTAGGGTTAGGGTTAGGGTTAGGGTTAGGGTTAGGGTTAGGGTTAGGGTTATGGTTAGTTGGGTTTGGGTTATGGGTAGGGTTATTTTGGTAAAAGTTAGGCTTATGGTTAGTGTTAGGGCTAGTTGGTTTAGGGTTAGGGTTAGGGTTATTTGGTTTAGGGTTAGGTTTAGGGTCAGGGTTAGGGTTAGGGTTAGGGTTATTAGGGGTAGGGTTAGGGTTATGGTTAGGTGGGTTTGGGTTATGATTAGGGTTATTTTGGTAAAGGTTAGACTTATGGTTAGTGTTAGGGCTAGTTGGTTTAGGGTTAGGGTTAGGGTTATTTGGTTTAGGGTTAGGTTTAGGGTTAGGGTTAGGGTTAGGGTTAGGGTTATTTGGGCTAGGGTTAGGGTTAGGGTTAGGGTTAGGGTTAGGGTTAGGGTTAGGGTTAGGGTTCGGGTTAGGGTTATGGTTAGTTGGGTTTGGGTAATGGTTAGGGTTATTTTGGTAAAGGTTAGGCATATGGTTAGTGTTAGGGCTAGTTGGTTTAGGGTTAGGGTTAGGGCTATTT
>NW_028276509.1:305000-320000 GCF_052056855.1 Sturnus vulgaris | reverse complement strand
GGGTTATTTGGGCTAGGGTTAGGGTTAGGGTTAGGGTTAGGGTTAGGGTTAGGGTTAGGGTTAGGGTTAGGGTTAGGGTTAGGGTTAGGGTTAGGGTTATGGTTAGTTGGGTTTGGGTTATGGTTAGGGTTATTTTGGTAAAAGTTAGGGTTATGGTTAGTGTTAGGTCTAGTTGGTTTAGGGTTAGGTTTAGGGTCAGGGTTAGGGTTAGGGTTAGGGTTATTTGGGCTAGGGTTAGGGTTAGGGTTAGGGTTAGGGTTAGGGTTAGGGTTAGGGTTAGGGTTAGGGTTAGGGTTAGGGTTATGGTTAGTTGGGTTTGGGTTATGGGTAGGGTTATTTTGGTAAAAGTTAGGCTTATGGTTAGTGTTAGGGCTAGTTGGTTTAGGGTAAGGGTTAGGGTTATTTGGTTTAGGGTTAGGTTTAGGGTCAGGGTTAGGGTTAGGGTTAGGGTTATTAGGGGTAGGGTTAGGGTTATGGTTAGGTGGGTTTGGGTTATGATTAGGGTTATTTTGGTAAAGGTTAGACTTATGGTTAGTGTTAGGGCTAGTTGGTTTAGGGTTAGGGTTAGGGTTATTTGGTTTAGGGTTAGGTTTAGGGTTAGGGTTAGGGTTAGGGTTAGGGTTATTTGGGCTAGGGTTAGGGTTAGGGTTAGGGTTAGGGTTAGGGTTAGGGTTAGGGTTAGGGTTCGGGTTAGGGTTATGGTTAGTTGGGTTTGGGTAATGGTTAGGGTTATTTTGGTAAAGGTTAGGCATATGGTTAGTGTTAGGGCTAGTTGGTTTAGGGTTAGGGTTAGGGCTATTTGGTTTAGTGTTAGGTGTAGGGTCAGGTTTATGGTTAGGGTTAGGGTTATTTGGGCTAGGGTTAGGGTTAGGGTTAGGGTTAGGGTTAGGGTTATGGTTAGTTGGGTTTGGGTTATGGTTAGGATTATTTTGGTAAAGGTTAGGCTTATGGTTAGTGTTAGGGCTAGTTGGTTTAGGGTTAGGGTTAGGGTTATTTGGTTTAGGGTTAGGTTTAGGGTCAGGGTTAGGGTTAGGGTTAGGGTTATTTGGGCTAGGGTTAGGGTTAGGGTTAGGGTTAGGGTTAGGGTTAGGGTTATGGTTAGTTGGGTTTGGGTTATGGTTAGGGTTATTTTGGTAAAGGTTAGGCTTATGGTTAGTGTTAGGGCTAGTTGGTTTAGGGTTAGGGTTAGGGTTATTTGGTTTAGGGTTAGGTTTAGGGTCAGGGTTAGGGTTAGGGTTAGGGTTATTTGGGCTAGGGTTAGGGTTAGGGTTAGGGTTAGGGTTAGGGTTAGGTTTAGGGTTATGGTTAGTTGGGTTAGGGTTATGGTTAGGGTTATTTTGGTAAAGGTTAGGCTTATGGTTAGTGTTAGGGCTAGTTGGTTTAGGGTTAGGGTTAGGGTTATTTGGTTTAGGGTTAGGTGTAGGGTCAGGTTTATGGTTAGGGTTAGGGTTATTTGGGCTAGGGTTAGGGTTAGGGTTAGGGTTAGGGTTAGGGTTAGGGTTATGGTTAGTTGGGTTTGGGTTATGGTTAGGGTTATTTTGGTAAAGGTTAGGCTTATGGTTAGTGTTAGGGCTAGTTGGTTTAGGGTTAGGGTTAGGGTTATTTGGTTTAGGGTTAGGTTTAGGGTCAGGGTTAGGGTTAGGGTTATTTGGGCTAGGGTTAGGGTTAGGGTTAGGGTTAGGGTTAGGGTTAGGGTTATGGTTAGTTGGGTTAGGGTTATGGTTAGGGTTATTTTGGTAAAGGTTAGGCTTATGGTTAGTGTTAAGGCTAGTTGGTTTAGGGTTAGGGTTAGGGTTATTTGGTTTAGGGTTAGGTTTAGGGTCAGGGTTAGGGTTAGGGTTAGGGTTATTTGGGCTAGGGTTAGGGTTAGGGTTAGGGTTAGGGTTAGGGTTATGGTTAGTTGGGTTTGGGTTATGGTTAGGGTTATTTTGGTAAAGGTTAGGCTTATGGTTAGTGTTAGGGCTAGTTGGTTTAGGGTTAGGGTTAGGGTTATTTGGTTTAGGGTTAGGTTTAGGCTCAGGGTTAGGGTTAGGGTTAGGGTTATTTGGGCTAGGGTTAGGGTTAGGGTTAGGGTTAGGGTTAGGGTTAGGGTTACGGTTAGTTGGGTTTGGGTTATGGTTAGGGTTATTTTGCTAAAGGTTAGGCTTATGGTTAGTGTTAGGGCTAGTTGGTTTAGGGTTAGGGTTAGGGTTATTTGGTTTAGGGTTAGGTTTAGGGTCAGGGTTAGGGTTAGGGTTAGGGTTATATGGGCTAGGGTTAGGGTTAGGGTTAGGGTTAGGGTTAGGGTTAGGGTTATGGTTAGTTGGGTTTGGGTTATGGTTAGGGTTATTTTGGTAAAGGTTAGGCTTATGGTTAGTGTTAGGGCTAGTTGGTTTAGGGTTAGGGTTAGGGTTATTTGGTTTAGGGTTAGGTTTAGGGTCAGGGTTAGGGTTAGGGTTAGGGTTATTTGGGCTAGGGTTAGGGTTAGGGTTAGGGTTAGGGTTAGGGTTATGGTTAGTTGGGTTTGGGTTATGGTTAGGGTTATTTTGGTAAAGGTTAGGCTTATGGTTAGTGTTAGGGCTAGTTGGTTTAGGGTTAGGGTTAGGGGTATTTGGTTTAGGGTTAGGTTTAGGCTCAGGGTTAGGGTTAGGGTTAGGGTTATTTGGGCTAGGGTTAGGGTTAGGGTTAGGGTTAGGGTTAGGGTTATGGTTAGTTGGGTTTGGGTTATGGTTAGGGTTATTTTGGTAAAGGTTAGGCTTATGGTTAGTGTTAGGGCTAGTTGGTTTAGGGTTAGGGTTAGGGGTATTTGGTTTAGGGTTAGGTTTAGGCTCAGGGTTAGGGTTAGGGTTAGGGTTATTTGGGCTAGGGTTAGGGTTAGGGTTAGGGTTAGGGTTAGGGTTATGGTTAGTTGGGTTTGGGTTATGGTTAGGGTTATTTTGGTAAAGGTTAGGCTTATGGTTAGTGTTAGGGCTAGTTGGTTTAGGGTTAGGGTTAGGGTTATTTGGTTTAGGGTTAGGTTTAGGGTCAGGGTTAGGGTTAGGGTTAGGGTTATTTGGGCTAGGGTTAGGGTTAGGGTTAGGGTTAGGGTTAGGGTTAGGGTTAGGGTTAGGGTTAGGGTTAGGTTTAGGGTTATGGTTAGTTGGGTTTGGGTTATGGTTAGGGTTATTTTGGTAAAAGTTAGGCTTATGGTTAGTGTTAGGGCTAGTTGGTTTAGGGTTAGGGTTAGGGGTATTTGGTTTAGGTTTAGGTTTAGGGTCAGGTTTAGGGTTAGGGTTAGGGTTATTTGGGCTAGGGTTAGGGTTAGGGTTAGGGTTAGGGTTAGGGTTAGGGTTAGGGTTATGGTTAGTTGGGTTTGGGTTATGGTTAGGGTTATTTTGGTAAAGGTTAGGCTTATGGTTAGTGTTAGGGCTAGTTGGTTTAGGGTTAGGGTTAGGGTTATTTGGTTTAGGGTTAGGTTTAGGGTCAGCGTTAGGGTTAGGGTTATTTGGGCTAGGGTTAGGGTTAGGGTTAGGGTTAGGGTTAGGGTTAGGGTTAGGGTTAGGGTTAGGGTTAGGGTTATGGTTAGTTGGGTTTGGGTTATGGTTAGGGTTATTTTGGTAAAGGTTAGGCTTATGGTTAGTGTTAGGGCTAGTTTGTTTAGGGTTAGGGTTAGGGTTATTTGGTTTAGGGTTAGGTTTAGGGTCAGGGTTAGGGTTAGGGTTAGGGTTATTTGGGCTAGGGTTAGGGTTAGGGTTAGGGTTAGGGTTATGGTTAGTTGGGTTATGGTTATGGTTAGGGTTATTTTGGTAAAGGTTAGGCTTATGGTTAGTGTTAGGGCTAGTTGGCTTAGGGTTAGGGTTAGGGGTATTTGGTTTAGGGTTAGGTTTAGGCTCAGGGTTAGGGTTAGGGTTAGGGTTATTTGGGCTAGGGTTAGGGTTAGGGTTAGGGTTAGGGTTATGGTTAGTTGGGTTTGGGTTATGGTTAGGGTTATTTTGGTAAAGGTTAGGCTTATGGTTAGTGTTAGGGCTAGTTGGTTTAGGGTTAGGGTTAGGGTTATTTGGTTTAGGGTTAGGTTTAGGGTCAGGGTTAGGGTTAGGGTTAGGGTTATTTGGGCTAGGGTTAGGGTTAGGGTTAGGGTTAGGGTTAGGGTTATGGTTAGTTGGGTTTGGGTTATGGTTAGGGTTATTTTGGTAAAGGTTAGGCTTATGGTTAGTGTTAGGGCTAGTTGGTTTAGGGTTAGGGTTAGGGTTATTTGGTTTAGGGTTAGGTTTAGGGTCAGGGTTAGGGTTAGGGTTAGGGTTATATGGGCTAGGGTTAGGGTTAGGGTTAGGGTTAGGGTTAGGGTTAGGGTTAGGGTTATGGTTAGTTGGGTTTGGGTTATGGTTAGGGTTATTTTGGTAAAGGTTAGGCTTATGGTTAGTGTTAGGGCTAGTTGGTTTAGGGTTAGGGTTAGGGTTATTTGGTTTAGGGTTAGGTTTAGGGTCCGGGTTAGGGTTAGGGTTAGGGTTATTTGGGCTAGGGTTAGGGTTAGGGTTAGGGTTAGGGTTAGGGTTAGGGTTAGGGTTAGGGTTATGGTTAGTTGGGTTAGGGTTATGGTTAGGGTTATTTTGCTAAAGGTTAGGCTTATGGTTAGTGTTAGGGCTAGTTGGTTTAGGGTTAGGGTTAGGGTTATTTGGTTTAGGGTTAGGTTTAGGGTCAGTGTTAGGGTTAGGGTTAGGGTTATTTGGGCTAGGGTTAGGGTTAGGGTTAGGGTTAGGGTTAGGGTTAGGGTTAGGGTTAGGGTTAGGGTTAGGGTTAGGGTTATGGTTAGTTGGGTTTGGGTTATGGTTAGGGTTATTTTGGTAAAAGTTAGGGTTATGGTTAGTGTTAGGGCTAGTTGGTTTAGGGTTAGGTTTAGGGTCAGGGTTAGGGTTAGGGTTATTTGGGCTAGGGTTAGGGTTAGGGTTAGGGTTAGGGTTAGGGTTAGGGTTAGGGTTAGGGTTAGGGTTAGGGTTATGGTTAGTTGGGTTTGGGTTATGGTTAGGGTTATTTTGGTAAAGGTTAGGCTTATGGTTAGTGTTAGGGCTAGTTGGTTTAGGGTTAGGGTTAGGGTTATTTGGTTTAGGGTTAGGTTTAGGGTCAGGGTTAGGGTTAGGGTTAGGGTTATTTGGGCTAGGGTTAGGGTTAGGGTTAGGGTTATGGTTAGTTGGGTTAGGGTTATGGTTAGGGTTATTTTGGTAAAGGTTAGGCTTATGGTTAGTGTTAGGGCTAGTTGGTTTAGGGTTAGGGTTAGGGGTATTTGGTTTAGGGTTAGGTTTAGGCTCAGGGTTAGGGTTAGGGTTAGGGTTATTTGGGCTAGGGTTAGGGTTAGGGTTAGGGTTAGGGTTATGGTTAGTTGGGTTTGGGTTATGGTTAGGGTTATTTTGGTAAAGGTTAGGCTTATGGTTAGTGTTAGGGCTAGTTGGTTTAGGGTTAGGGTTAGGGTTATTTGGTTTAGGGTTAGGTTTAGGGTCAGGGTTAGGGTTAGGGTTAGGGTTATTTGGGCTAGGGTTAGGGTTAGGGTTAGGGTTAGGGTTAGGGTTAGGGTTATGGTTAGTTGGGTTTGGGTTATGGTTAGGGTTATTTTGGTAAAGGTTAGGCTTATGGTTAGTGTTAGGGCTAGTTGGTTTAGGGTTAGGGTTAGGGTTATTTGGTTTAGGGTTAGGTTTAGGGTCAGGGTTAGGGTTAGGGTTAGGGTTATATGGGCTAGGGTTAGGGTTAGGGTTAGGGTTAGGGTTAGGGTTATGGTTAGTTGGGTTTGGGTTATGGTTAGGGTTATTTTGGTAAAGGTTAGGCTTATGGTTAGTGTTAGGGCTAGTTGGTTTAGGGTTAGGGTTAGGGTTATTTGGTTTAGGGTTAGGTTTAGGGTCCGGGTTAGGGTTAGGGTTAGGGTTATTTGGGCTAGGGTTAGGGTTAGGGTTAGGGTTAGGGTTAGGGTTAGGGTTATGGTTAGTTGGGTTAGGGCTATGGTTAGGGTTATTTTGCTAAAGGTTAGGCTTATGGTTAGTGTTAGGGCTAGTTGGTTTAGGGTTAGGGTTAGGGTTATTTGGTTTAGGGTTAGGTTTAGGGTCAGGGTTAGGGTTAGGGTTAGGGTTATTTGGGCTAGGGTTAGGGTTAGGGTTAGGGTTAGGGTTAGGGTTAGGGTTAGGGTTATGGTTAGTTGGGTTTGGGTTATGGTTAGGGTTATTTTGGTAAAAGTTAGGGTTATGGTTAGTGTTAGGGCTAGTTGGTTTAGGGTTAGGTTTAGGGTCAGGGTTAGGGTTAGGGTTATTTGGGCTAGGGTTAGGGTTAGGGTTTGGGTTAGGGTTAGGGTTAGGGTTAGGGTTATGGTTAGTTGGGTTTGGGTTATGGGTAGGGTTATTTTGGTAAAGGTTAGGCTTATGGTTAGTGTTAGGGCTAGTTGGTTTAGGGTAAGGGTTAGGGTTATTTGGTTTAGGGTTAGGTTTAGGGTCAGGGTTAGGGTTAGGGTTAGGGTTATTAGGGCTAGGGTTAGGGTTATGGTTAGGTGGGTTTGGGTTATGATTAGGGTTATTTTGGTAAAGGTTAGACTTATGGTTAGTGTTAGGGCTAGTTGGTTTAGGGTTAGGGTTAGGGTTATTTGGTTTAGGGTTAGGTTTAGGGTTAGGGTTAGGGTTAGGGTTAGGGTTATTTGGGCTAGGGTTAGGGTTAGGGTTAGGGTTAGGGTTAGGGTTAGGGTTAGGGTTCGGGTTAGGGTTATGGTTAGTTGGGTTTGGGTAATGGTTAGGGTTATTTTGGTAAAGGTTAGGCATATGGTTAGTGTTAGGGCTAGTTGGTTTAGGGTTAGGGTTAGGGCTATTTGGTTTAGTGTTAGGTGTAGGGTCAGGTTTATGGTTAGGGTTAGGGTTATTTGGGCTAGGGTTAGGGTTAGGGTTAGGGTTAGGGTTAGGGTTATGGTTAGTTGGGTTTGGGTTATGGTTAGGGTTATTTTGGTAAAGGTTAGGCTTATGGTTAGTGTTAGGGCTAGTTGGTTTAGGGTTAGGGTTAGGGTTATTTGGTTTAGGGTTAGGTTTAGGGTCAGGGTTAGGGTTAGGGTTAGGGTTATTTGGGCTAGGGTTAGGGTTAGGGTTAGGGTTAGGGTTAGGGTTAGGGTTAGGGTTAGGGTTAGGGTTAGGGTTATGGTTAGTTGGGTTTGGGTTATGGTTAGGGTTATTTTGGTAAAGGTTAGGCTTATGGTTAGTGTTAGGGCTAGTTGGTTTAGGGTTAGGGTTAGGGTTATTTGGTTTAGGGTTAGGTTTAGGGTCAGGGTTAGGGTTAGGGTTAGGGTTATTTGGGCTAGGGTTAGGGTTAGGGTTAGGGTTAGGGTTAGGGTTAGGTTTAGGGTTATGGTTAGTTGGGTTTGGGTTATGGTTAGGGTTATTTTGGTAAAGGTTAGGCTTATGGTTAGTGTTAGGGCTAGTTGGTTTAGGGTTAGGGTTAGGGTTATTTGCTTTAGGGTTAGGTGTAGGGTCAGGTTTATGGTTAGGGTTAGGGTTATTTGGGCTAGGGTTAGGGTTAGGGTTAGGGTTAGGGTTAGGGTTAGGGTTATGGTTAGTTGGGTTTGGGTTATGGTTAGGGTTATTTTGGTAAAGGTTAGGCTTATGGTTAGTGTTAGGGCTAGTTGGTTTAGGGTTAGGGTTAGGGTTATTTGGTTTAGGGTTAGGTTTAGGGTCAGGGTTAGGGTTAGGGTTATTTGGGCTAGGGTTAGGGTTAGGGTTAGGGTTAGGGTTAGGGTTAGGGTTAGGGTTATGGTTAGTTGGGTTTGGGTTATGGTTAGGGTTATTTTGGTAAAGGTTAGGCTTATGGTTAGTGTTAGGGCTAGTTGGTTTAGGGTTAGGGTTAGGGTTATTTGGTTTAGGGTTAGGTTTAGGGTCAGGGTTAGGGTTAGGGTTAGGGTTATTTGGGCTAGGGTTAGGGTTAGGGTTAGGGTTAGGGTTAGGGTTATGGTTAGTTGGGTTTGGGTTATGGTTAGGGTTATTTTGCTAAAGGTTAGGCTTATGGTTAGTGTTAGGGCTAGTTGGTTTAGGGTTAGGGTTAGGGTTATTTGGTTTAGGGTTAGGTTTAGGGTCAGGGTTAGGGTTAGGGTTAGGGTTATATGGGCTAGGGTTAGGGTTAGGGTTAGGGTTAGGGTTAGGGTTAGGGTTAGGGTTATGGTTAGTTGGGTTTGGGTTATGGTTAGGGTTATTTTGGTAAAGGTTAGGCTTATGGTTAGTGTTAGGGCTAGTTGGTTTAGGGTTAGGGTTAGGGTTATTTGGTTTAGGGTTAGGTTTAGGGTCAGGGTTAGGGTTAGGGTTAGGGTTATTTGGGCTAGGGTTAGGGTTAGGGTTAGGGTTAGGGTTAGGGTTAGGGTTAGGGTTAGGGTTAGGGTTAGGGTTAGGGTTAGGGTTAGGGTTAGGGTTAGGGTTAGGTTTAGGGTTATGGTTAGTTGGGTTTGGGTTATGGTTAGGGTTATTTTGGTAAAAGTTAGGCTTATGGTTAGTGTTAGGGCTAGTTGGTTTAGGGTTAGGGTTAGGGGTATTTGGTTTAGGTTAAGTTTAGGGTCAGGTTTAGGGTTAGGGTTAGGGTTATTTGGGCTAGGGTTAGGGTTAGGGTTAGGGTTAGGGTTAGGGTTAGGGTTAGGGTTATGGTTAGTTGGGTTTGGGTTATGGTTAGGGTTATTTTGGTAAAGGTTAGGCTTATGGTTAGTGTTAGGGCTAGTTGGTTTAGGGTTAGGGTTAGGGTTATTTGGTTTAGGGTTAGGTTTAGGGTCAGCGTTAGGGTTAGGGTTATTTGGGCTAGGGCTAGGGTTAGGGTTAGGGTTAGGGTTAGGGTTAGGGTTAGGGTTAGGGTTAGGGTTATGGTTAGTTGGGTTTGGGTTATGGTTAGGGTTATTTTGGTAAAGGTTAGGCTTATGGTTAGTGTTAGGGCTAGTTGGTTTAGGGTTAGGGTTAGGGTTATTTGGTTTAGGGTTAGGTTTAGGGTCAGGGTTAGGGTTAGGGTTAGGGTTAGGGTTATTTGGGCTAGGGTTAGGGTTAGGGTTAGGGTTAGGGTTATGGTTAGTTGGGTTAGGGTTATGGTTAGGGTTATTTTGGTAAAGGTTAGGCTTATGGTTAGTGTTAGGGCTAGTTGGTTTAGGGTTAGTGTTATGGGTATTTGGTTTAGGGTTAGGTTTAGGGTCAGGGTTAGGGTTAGGGTTATTTGGGCTAGGGTTAGGGTTAGGGTTAGGGTTAGGGTTAGGGTTAGGGTTAGGGTTAGGGTTATGGTTAGTTGGGTTTGGGTTATGGTTAGGGTTATTTTGGTAAAGGTTAGGCTTATGGTTAGTGTTAGGGCTAGTTGGTTTAGGGTTAGGGTTAGGGTTATTTGGTTTAGTGTTAGGTGTAGGGTCAGGTTTATGGTTAGGGTTAGGGTTATTTGGGCTAGGGTTAGGGTTAGGGTTAGGGTTAGGGTTAGGGTTAGGGTTAGGGTTAGGGTTAGGGTTATGGTTAGTTGGGTTTGTTTTATGGTTAGGGTTATTTTGGTAAAGGTTAGGCTTATGGTTAGTGTTAGGGCTAGTTGGTTTAGGGTTAGGGTTAGGGTTATTTGGTTTAGGGTTAGGTTTAGGGTCAGGGTTAGGGTTAGGGTTAGGGTTATTTGGGCTAGGGTTAGGGTTAGGGTTAGGGTTAGGGTTAGGGTTAGGGTTAGGGTTAGGGTTAGGGTTAGGGTTATGGTTAGTTGGGTTTGGGTTATGGTTAGGGTTATTTTGGTAAAGGTTAGGCTTATGGTTAGTGTTAGGGCTAGTTGGTTTAGGGTTAGGGTTAGGGTTATTTGGTTTAGGGTTAGGTTTAGGGTCAGGGTTAGGGTTAGGGTTAGGGTTATATGGGCTAGGGTTAGGGTTAGGGTTAGGGTTAGGGTTAGGGTTAGGGTTATGGTTAGTTGGGTTTGGGTTATGGTTAGGGTTATTTTGCTAAAGGTTAGGCTTATGGTTAGTGTTAGGGCTAGTTGGTTTAGGGTTAGGGTTAGGGTTATTTGGTTTAGGGTTAGGTTTAGGGTCAGGGTTAGGGTTAGGGTTAGGGTTATTTGGGCTAGGGTTAGGGTTAGGGTTAGGGTTAGGGTTAGGGTTAGGTTTATGGTTAGTTATGTTCGGGTTATGGTTAGGGTTATTTTGGTAAAGGTTAGGCTTATGGTTAGTGTTAGGGCTAGTTGGTTTAGGTTTAGGGTTAGGGTTATTTGGTTTAGGGTTAGGTTTAGGGTCAGGGTTAGGGTTAGGGTTAGGGTTATTTGGGCTAGGGTTAGGGTTAGGGTTAGGGTTAGGGTTAGGGTTATGGTTAGTTGGGTTAGGGTTATGGTTAGGGTTATTTTGGTAAAGGTTAGGCTTATGGTTAGTGTTAGGGCTAGTTGGTTTAGGGTTAGGGTTACTTGGTTTAGGGTTAGGTTTAGGGTCAGCGTTAGGGTTAGGGTTAGGGTTATTTGGGCTAGGGTTAGGGTTAGGGTTAGGGTTAGGGTTAGGGTTAGGGTTAGGGTTAGGGTTAGGGTTAGGGTTATGGTTAGTTGGGTTTGGGTTATGGTTAGGGTTATTTTGGTAAAGGTTAGGCTTATGGTTAGTGTTAGGGCTAGTTGGTTTAGGGTTAGGGTTAGGGTTATTTGGTTTAGGGTTAGGTTTAGGGTCAGGGTTAGGGTTAGGGTTAGGGTTAGGGTTAGGGTTATTTGGGCTAGGGTTAGGGTTAGGGTTAGGGTTAGGGTTATGGTTAGTTGGGTTAGGGTTATGGTTAGGGTTATTTTGGTAATGGTTAGGCTTATGGTTAGTGTTAGGGCTAGTTGGTTTAGGGTTAGTGTTATGGTTATTTGGTTTACGGTTAGGTTTAGGGTCAGGGTTAGGGTTAGGGTTATTTGGGCTAGGGTTAGGGTTAGGGTTAGGGTTAGGGTTAGGGTTAGGGTTATGGTTAGTTGGGTTTGGGTTATGGTTAGGGTTATTTTGGTAAAGGTTAGGCTTATGGTTAGTGTTAGGGCTAGTTGGTTTAGGGTTAGGGTTAGGGTTATTTGGTTTAGGGTTAGGTTTAGGCTCAGGTTTAGGGTTAGGGTTAGGGTTATTTGGGCTAGGGTTAGGGTTAGGGTTAGGGTTAGGGTTAGGGTTAGGGTTAGGGTTAGGGTTATTTTGGTAAAGGTTAGGCTTATGGTTAGGGTTAGGGTTAGGGTTAGGGTTAGGGTTAGGGTTAGGGTTATTTGGGCTAGGGTTAGGGTTAGGGTTAGGGTTAGGGTTAGGGTTATGGTTAGTTGGGTTTGGGTTATGGTTAGGGTTATTTTGGTAAAGGTTAGGCTTATGGTTAGTGTTAGGGCTAGTTGGTTTAGGGTTAGGGTTAGGGTTATTTGGTTTAGGGTTAGGTTTAGGGTCAGGGTTAGGGTTAGGGTTAGGGTTATTTGGGCTAGGGTTAGGGTTAGGGTTAGGGTTAGGGTTAGGGTTAGGGTTAGTTCGGTTAGAGTTATGGTTAGGGTTATTTTGGTAAAGGTTAGGCTTATGGTTAGTGTTAGGGCTAGTTGGTTTAGGGTTAGGGTTAGGGTTATTTGGTTTAGGGTTACGTTTAGGGTCAGGGTTAGGGTTAGGGTTAGGGTTATTTGGGCTAGGGTTAGGGTTAGGGTTAGGGTTAGGGTTAGGGTTATGGTTAGTTGGGTTTGGGTTATGGTTAGGGTTATTTTGGTAAAGGTTAGGCTTATGGTTAGTGTTAGGGCTAGTTGGTTTAGGGTTAGGGTTAGGGTTATTTGGTTTAGGGTTAGGTTTAGGCTCAGGGTTAGGGTTAGGGTTAGGGTTATTTGGGCTAGGGTTAGGGTTAGGGTTAGGGTTAGGGTTAGGGTTAGGGTTAGGGTTAGGGTTATGGTTAGTTGGGTTTGGGTTATGGTTAGGGTTATTTTGGTAAAGGTTAGGCTTATGGTTAGTGTTAGGGCTAGTTGGTTTAGGGTTAGGGTTAGGGTTATTTGGTTTAGGGTTAGGTTTAGGGTCCGGGTTAGGGTTAGGGTTAGAGTTATTTGGGCTAGGGTTAGGGTTAGGGTTAGGGTTAGGGTTAGGGTTAGGGTTATGGTTAGTTGGCTTAGGGTTATGGTTAGGGTTATTTTGCTAGGGTTAGGGTTAGGGTTAGGGTTAGGGTTAGGGTTAGGGTTAGGGTTAGGGTTAGGGTTAGGGTTAGGGTTAGGGTTAGGGTTAGGGTTAGGGTTAGGGTTAGTTGGGTTTGGGTTATGGTTAGGGTTATTTTGGTAAAGGTTAGGCTTATGGTTAGTGTTAGGGCTAGTTGGTTTAGGGTTAGGGTTAGGGGTATTTGGTTTAGGGTTAGGTTTAGGCTCAGGGTTAGGGTTAGGGTTAGGGTTATTTGGGCTAGGGTTAGGGTTAGGGTTAGGGTTAGGGTTATGGTTAGTTGGGTTTGGGTTATGGTTAGGGTTATTTTGGTAAAGGTTAGGCTTATGGTTAGTGTAGGGCTAGTTGGTTTAGGGTTAGGGTTAGGGTTATTTGGTTTAGGGTTAGGTTTAGGGTCAGGGTTAGGGTTAGGGTTAGGGTTATTTGGGCTAGGGTTAGGGTTAGGGTTAGGGTTAGGGTTAGGGTTATGGTTAGTTGGGTTTGGGTTATGGTTAGGGTTATTTTGGTAAAGGTTAGGCTTATGGTTAGTGTTAGGGCTAGTTGGTTTAGGGTTAGGGTTAGGGTTATTTGGTTTAGGGTTAGGTTTAGGGTTAGGGTTAGGGTTAGGGTTAGGGTTATTTGGGCTAGGGTTAGGGTTAGGGTTAGGGTTAGGGTTAGGGTTAGGGTTAGGGTTAGGGTTCGGGTTAGGGTTATGGTTAGTTGGGTTTGGGTAATGGTTAGGGTTATTTTGGTAAAGGTTAGGCATATGGTTAGTGTTAGGGCTAGTTGGTTTAGGGTTAGGGTTAGGGCTATTTGGTTTAGTGTTAGGTGTAGGGTCAGGTTTATGGTTAGGGTTAGGGTTATTTGGGCTAGGGTTAGGGTTAGGGTTAGGGTTAGGGTTAGGGTTATGGTTAGTTGGGTTTGGGTTATGGTTAGGATTATTTTGGTAAAGGTTAGGCTTATGGTTAGTGTTAGGGCTAGTTGGTTTAGGGTTAGGGTTAGGGTTATTTGGTTTAGGGTTAGGTTTAGGGTCAGGGTTAGGGTTAGGGTTAGGGTTATTTGGGCTAGGGTTAGGGTTAGGGTTAGGGTTAGGGTTAGGGTTAGGGTTAGGGTTATGGTTAGTTGGGTTTGGGTTATGGTTAGGGTTATTTTGGTAAAGGTTAGGCTTATGGTTAGTGTTAGGGCTAGTTGGTTTAGGGTTAGGGTTAGGGTTATTTGGTTTAGGGTTAGGTTTAGGGTCAGGGTTAGGGTTAGGGTTAGGGTTATTTGGGCTAGGGTTAGGGTTAGGGTTAGGGTTAGGGTTAGGGTTAGGTTTAGAGTTATGGTTAGTTGGGTTAGGGTTATGGTTAGGGTTATTTTGGTAAAGGTTAGGCTTATGGTTAGTGTTAGGGCTAGTTGGTTTAGGGTTAGGGTTAGGGTTATTTGGTTTAGGGTTAGGTGTAGGGTCAGGTTTATGGTTAGGGTTAGGGTTATTTGGGCTAGGGTTAGGGTTAGGGTTAGGGTTAGGGTTAGGGTTAGGGTTATGGTTAGTTGGGTTTGGGTTATGGTTAGGGTTATTTTGGTAAAGGTTAGGCTTATGGTTAGGGTTAGGGTTAGGGTTAGGGTTAGGGTTAGGGTTAGGGTTAGGGTTAGGGTTAGGGTTAGGGGTTAGGGTTAGGGTTAGGGTTAGGGTTAGGGTTATGGTTAGTTGGGTTAGGGTTATGGTTAGGGTTATTTTGGAAAAGGTTAGGCTTATGGTAAGTGTTAGGGCTAGTTGGTTTAGGGTTAGGGTTAGGGTTATTTCGTTTAGGGTTAGTTTTATGGTTAGGGTTAGGGTTAGGGTTAGGGTTATGGTTAGGTGGGTTTGGGTTATGGTTAGGGTTATTTTGGTAAAGGTTAGGCTTATGGTTAGTGTAGGGCTAGTTGGTTTAGGGTTAGGGTTAGGGTTATTTGGTTTAGGGTTAGGTTTAGGGTCAGGGTTAGGGTTAGGGTTAGGGTTATTTGGGCTAGGGTTAGGGTTAGGGTTAGGGTTAGGGTTAGGGTTATGGTTAGTTGGGTTTGGGTTATGGTTAGGGTTATTTTGGTAAAGGTTAGGCTTATGGTTAGTGTTAGGGCTAGTTGGTTTAGGGTTAGGGTTAGGGTTATTTGGTTTAGGGTTAGGTTTAGGGTTAGGGTTAGGGTTAGGGTTAGGGTTATTTGGGCTAGGGTTAGGGTTAGGGTTAGGGTTAGGGTTAGGGTTAGGGTTAGGGTTAGGGTTCGGGTTAGGGTTATGGTTAGTTGGGTTTGGGTAATGGTTAGGGTTATTTTGGTAAAGGTTAGGCATATGGTTAGTGTTAGGGCTAGTTGGTTTAGGGTTAGGGTTAGGGCTATTTGGTTTAGTGTTAGGTGTAGGGTCAGGTTTATGGTTAGGGTTAGGGTTATTTGGGCTAGGGTTAGGGTTAGGGTTAGGGTTAGGGTTATGGTTAGTTGGGTTTGGGTTATGGTTAGGATTATTTTGGTAAAGGTTAGGCTTATGGTTAGTGTTAGGGCTAGTTGGTTTAGGGTTAGGGTTAGGGTTATTTGGTTTAGGGTTAGGTTTAGGGTCAGGGTTAGGGTTAGGGTTAGGGTTATTTGGGCTAGGGTTAGGGTTAGGGTTAGGGTTAGGGTTAGGGTTAGGGTTAGGGTTAGGGTTATGGTTAGTTGGGTTTGGGTTATGGTTAGGGTTATTTTGGTAAAGGTTAGGCTTATGGTTAGTGTTAGGGCTAGTTGGTTTAGGGTTAGGGTTAGGGTTATTTGGTTTAGGGTTAGGTTTAGGGTCAGGGTTAGGGTTAGGGTTAGGGTTATTTGGGCTAGGGTTAGGGTTAGGGTTAGGGTTAGGGTTAGGGTTAGGTTTAGGGTTATGGTTAGTTGGGTTAGGGTTATGGTTAGGGTTATTTTGGTAAAGGTTAGGCTTATGGTTAGTGTTAGGGCTAGTTGGTTTAGGGTTAGGGTTAGGGTTATTTGGTTTAGGG
>NW_028276509.1:287500-300000 GCF_052056855.1 Sturnus vulgaris | reverse complement strand
GTTAGGGTTATTTTGGTAAAGGTTAGGCTTATGGTTAGTGTTAAGGCTAGTTGGTTTAGGGTTAGGGTTAGGGTTATTTGGTTTAGGGTTAGGTTTAGGGTCAGGGTTAGGGTTAGGGTTAGGGTTATTTGGGCTAGGGTTAGGGTTAGGGTTAGGGTTAGGGTTAGGGTTATGGTTAGTTGGGTTTGGGTTATGGTTAGGGTTATTTTGGTAAAGGTTAGGCTTATGGTTAGTGTTAGGGCTAGTTGGTTTAGGGTTAGGGTTAGGGTTATTTGGTTTAGGGTTAGGTTTAGGCTCAGGGTTAGGGTTAGGGTTAGGGTTATTTGGGCTAGGGTTAGGGTTAGGGTTAGGGTTAGGGTTAGGGTTAGGGTTACGGTTAGTTGGGTTTGGGTTATGGTTAGGGTTATTTTGCTAAAGGTTAGGCTTATGGTTAGTGTTAGGGCTAGTTGGTTTAGGGTTAGGGTTAGGGTTATTTGGTTTAGGGTTAGGTTTAGGGTCAGGGTTAGGGTTAGGGTTAGGGTTATATGGGCTAGGGTTAGGGTTAGGGTTAGGGTTAGGGTTAGGGTTAGGGTTATGGTTAGTTGGGTTTGGGTTATGGTTAGGGTTATTTTGGTAAAGGTTAGGCTTATGGTTAGTGTTAGGGCTAGTTGGTTTAGGGTTAGGGTTAGGGTTATTTGGTTTAGGGTTAGGTTTAGGGTCAGGGTTAGGGTTAGGGTTAGGGTTATTTGGGCTAGGGTTAGGGTTAGGGTTAGGGTTAGGGTTAGGGTTATGGTTAGTTGGGTTTGGGTTATGGTTAGGGTTATTTTGGTAAAGGTTAGGCTTATGGTTAGTGTTAGGGCTAGTTGGTTTAGGGTTAGGGGTTAGGGGTATTTGGTTTAGGGTTAGGTTTAGGCTCAGGGTTAGGGTTAGGGTTAGGGTTATTTGGGCTAGGGTTAGGGTTAGGGTTAGGGTTAGGGTTAGGGTTATGGTTAGTTGGGTTTGGGTTATGGTTAGGGTTATTTTGGTAAAGGTTAGGCTTATGGTTAGTGTTAGGGCTAGTTGGTTTAGGGTTAGGGTTAGGGGTATTTGGTTTAGGGTTAGGTTTAGGCTCAGGGTTAGGGTTAGGGTTAGGGTTATTTGGGCTAGGGTTAGGGTTAGGGTTAGGGTTAGGGTTAGGGTTATGGTTAGTTGGGTTTGGGTTATGGTTAGGGTTATTTTGGTAAAGGTTAGGCTTATGGTTAGTGTTAGGGCTAGTTGGTTTAGGGTTAGGGTTAGGGTTATTTGGTTTAGGGTTAGGTTTAGGGTCAGGGTTAGGGTTAGGGTTAGGGTTATTTGGGCTAGGGTTAGGGTTAGGGTTAGGGTTAGGGTTAGGGTTAGGGTTAGGGTTAGGGTTAGGGTTATGGTTAGTTGGGTTAGGGTTATGATTAGGGTTATTTTGCTAAAGGTTAGGCTTATGGTTAGTGTTAGGGCTAGTTGGTTTAGGGTTAGGGTTAGGGTTATTTGGTTTAGGGTTAGGTTTAGGGTCAGGGTTAGGGTTAGGGTTAGGGTTATTTGGGCTAGGGTTAGGGTTAGGGTTAGGGTTAGGGTTAGGGTTAGGGTTAGGGTTAGGGTTAGGTTTAGGGTTATGGTTAGTTGGGTTTGGGTTATGGTTAGGGTTATTTTGGTAAAAGTTAGGCTTATGGTTAGTGTTAGGGCTAGTTGGTTTAGGGTTAGGGTTAGGGGTATTTGGTTTAGGTTTAGGTTTAGGGTCAGGTTTAGGGTTAGGGTTAGGGTTATTTGGGCTAGGGTTAGGGTTAGGGTTAGGGGTTAGGGTTAGGGTTAGGGTTAGGGTTATGGTTAGTTGGGTTTGGGTTATGGTTAGGGTTATTTTGGTAAAGGTTAGGCTTATGGTTAGTGTTAGGGCTAGTTGGTTTAGGGTTAGGGTTAGGGTTATTTGGTTTAGGGTTAGGTTTAGGGTCAGCGTTAGGGTTAGGGTTATTTGGGCTAGGGTTAGGGTTAGGGTTAGGGTTAGGGTTAGGGTTAGGGTTAGGGTTAGGGTTAGGGTTAGGGTTATGGTTAGTTGGGTTTGGGTTATGGTTAGGGTTATTTTGGTAAAGGTTAGGCTTATGGTTAGTGTTAGGGCTAGTTTGTTTAGGGTTAGGGTTAGGGTTATTTGGTTTAGGGTTAGGTTTAGGGTCAGGGTTAGGGTTAGGGTTAGGGTTATTTGGGCTAGGGTTAGGGTTAGGGTTAGGGTTAGGGTTATGGTTAGTTGGGTTAGGGTTATGGTTAGGGTTATTTTGGTAAAGGTTAGGCTTATGGTTAGTGTTAGGGCTAGTTGGCTTAGGGTTAGGGTTAGGGGTATTTGGTTTAGGGTTAGGTTTAGGCTCAGGGTTAGGGTTAGGGTTAGGGTTATTTGGGCTAGGGTTAGGGTTAGGGTTAGGGTTAGGGTTATGGTTAGTTGGGTTTGGGTTATGGTTAGGGTTATTTTGGTAAAGGTTAGGCTTATGGTTAGTGTTAGGGCTAGTTGGTTTAGGGTTAGGGTTAGGGTTATTTGGTTTAGGGTTAGGTTTAGGGTCAGGGTTAGGGTTAGGGTTAGGGTTATATGGGCTAGGGTTAGGGTTAGGGTTAGGGTTAGGGTTAGGGTTAGGGTTAGGGTTATGGTTAGTTGGGTTTGGGTTATGGTTAGGGTTATTTTGGTAAAGGTTAGGCTTATGGTTAGTGTTAGGGCTAGTTGGTTTAGGGTTAGGGTTAGGGTTATTTGGTTTAGGGTTAGGTTTAGGGTCAGGGTTAGGGTTAGGGTTAGGGTTATTTGGGCTAGGGTTAGGGTTAGGGTTAGGGTTAGGGTTAGGGTTATGGTTAGTTGGGTTTGGGTTATGGTTAGGGTTATTTTGGTAAAGGTTAGGCTTATGGTTAGTGTTAGGGCTAGTTGGTTTAGGGTTAGGGTTAGGGTTATTTGGTTTAGGGTTAGGTTTAGGGTCAGGGTTAGGGTTAGGGTTAGGGTTATATGGGCTAGGGTTAGGGTTAGGGTTAGGGTTAGGGTTAGGGTTATGGTTAGTTGGGTTTGGGTTATGGTTAGGGTTATTTTGGTAAAGGTTAGGCTTATGGTTAGTGTTAGGGCTAGTTGGTTTAGGGTTAGTGTTATGGTTATTTGGTTTAGGGTTAGGTTTAGGGTCCGGGTTAGGGTTAGGGTTAGGGTTATTTGGGTTAGGGTTAGGGTTAGGGTTAGGGTTAGGGTTAGGGTTAGGGTTAGGGTTAGGGTTATGGTTAGTTGGGTTAGGGTTATGGTTAGGGTTATTTTGCTAAAGGTTAGGCTTATGGTTAGTGTTAGGGCTAGTTGGTTTAGGGTTAGGGTTAGGGTTATTTGGTTTAGGGTTAGGTTTAGGGTCAGGGTTAGGGTTAGGGTTAGGGTTATTTGGGCTAGGGTTAGGGTTAGGGTTAGGGTTAGGGTTAGGGTTAGGGTTAGGGTTAGGGTTAGGGTTAGGGTTAGGGTTAGGGTTAGGGTTATGGTTAGTTGGGTTTGGGTTATGGTTAGGGTTATTTTGGTAAAAGTTAGGGTTATGGTTAGTGTTAGGTCTAGTTGGTTTAGGGTTAGGTTTAGGGTCAGGGTTAGGGTTAGGGTTAGGGTTATTTGGGCTAGGGTTAGGGTTAGGGTTAGGGTTAGGGTTAGGGTTAGGGTTAGGGTTAGGGTTAGGGTTAGGGTTAGGGTTATGGTTAGTTGGGTTTGGGTTATGGGTAGGGTTATTTTGGTAAAAGTTAGGCTTATGGTTAGTGTTAGGGCTAGTTGGTTTAGGGTAAGGGTTAGGGTTATTTGGTTTAGGGTTAGGTTTAGGGTCAGGGTTAGGGTTAGGGTTAGGGTTATTAGGGGTAGGGTTAGGGTTATGGTTAGGTGGGTTTGGGTTATGATTAGGGTTATTTTGGTAAAGGTTAGACTTATGGTTAGTGTTAGGGCTAGTTGGTTTAGGGTTAGGGTTAGGGTTATTTGGTTTAGGGTTAGGTTTAGGGTTAGGGTTAGGGTTAGGGTTAGGGTTATTTGGGCTAGGGTTAGGGTTAGGGTTAGGGTTAGGGTTAGGGTTAGGGTTAGGGTTAGGGTTCGGGTTAGGGTTATGGTTAGTTGGGTTTGGGTAATGGTTAGGGTTATTTTGGTAAAGGTTAGGCATATGGTTAGTGTTAGGGCTAGTTGGTTTAGGGTTAGGGTTAGGGCTATTTGGTTTAGTGTTAGGTGTAGGGTCAGGTTTATGGTTAGGGTTAGGGTTATTTGGGCTAGGGTTAGGGTTAGGGTTAGGGTTAGGGTTAGGGTTATGGTTAGTTGGGTTTGGGTTATGGTTAGGATTATTTTGGTAAAGGTTAGGCTTATGGTTAGTGTTAGGGCTAGTTGGTTTAGGGTTAGGGTTAGGGTTATTTGGTTTAGGGTTAGGTTTAGGGTCAGGGTTAGGGTTAGGGTTAGGGTTATTTGGGCTAGGGTTAGGGTTAGGGTTAGGGTTAGGGTTAGGGTTAGGGTTATGGTTAGTTGGGTTTGGGTTATGGTTAGGGTTATTTTGGTAAAGGTTAGGCTTATGGTTAGTGTTAGGGCTAGTTGGTTTAGGGTTAGGGTTAGGGTTATTTGGTTTAGGGTTAGGTTTAGGGTCAGGGTTAGGGTTAGGGTTAGGGTTATTTGGGCTAGGGTTAGGGTTAGGGTTAGGGTTAGGGTTAGGGTTAGGTTTAGGGTTATGGTTAGTTGGGTTAGGGTTATGGTTAGGGTTATTTTGGTAAAGGTTAGGCTTATGGTTAGTGTTAGGGCTAGTTGGTTTAGGGTTAGGGTTAGGGTTATTTGGTTTAGGGTTAGGTGTAGGGTCAGGTTTATGGTTAGGGTTAGGGTTATTTGGGCTAGGGTTAGGGTTAGGGTTAGGGTTAGGGTTAGGGTTAGGGTTATGGTTAGTTGGGTTTGGGTTATGGTTAGGGTTATTTTGGTAAAGGTTAGGCTTATGGTTAGTGTTAGGGCTAGTTGGTTTAGGGTTAGGGTTAGGGTTATTTGGTTTAGGGTTAGGTTTAGGGTCAGGGTTAGGGTTAGGGTTATTTGGGCTAGGGTTAGGGTTAGGGTTAGGGTTAGGGTTAGGGTTAGGGTTATGGTTAGTTGGGTTAGGGTTATGGTTAGGGTTATTTTGGTAAAGGTTAGGCTTATGGTTAGTGTTAAGGCTAGTTGGTTTAGGGTTAGGGTTAGGGTTATTTGGTTTAGGGTTAGGTTTAGGGTCAGGGTTAGGGTTAGGGTTAGGGTTATTTGGGCTAGGGTTAGGGTTAGGGTTAGGGTTAGGGTTAGGGTTATGGTTAGTTGGGTTTGGGTTATGGTTAGGGTTATTTTGGTAAAGGTTAGGCTTATGGTTAGTGTTAGGGCTAGTTGGTTTAGGGTTAGGGTTAGGGTTATTTGGTTTAGGGTTAGGTTTAGGCTCAGGGTTAGGGTTAGGGTTAGGGTTATTTGGGCTAGGGTTAGGGTTAGGGTTAGGGTTAGGGTTAGGGTTAGGGTTACGGTTAGTTGGGTTTGGGTTATGGTTAGGGTTATTTTGCTAAAGGTTAGGCTTATGGTTAGTGTTAGGGCTAGTTGGTTTAGGGTTAGGGTTAGGGTTATTTGGTTTAGGGTTAGGTTTAGGGTCAGGGTTAGGGTTAGGGTTAGGGTTATATGGGCTAGGGTTAGGGTTAGGGTTAGGGTTAGGGTTAGGGTTAGGGTTATGGTTAGTTGGGTTTGGGTTATGGTTAGGGTTATTTTGGTAAAGGTTAGGCTTATGGTTAGTGTTAGGGCTAGTTGGTTTAGGGTTAGGGTTAGGGTTATTTGGTTTAGGGTTAGGTTTAGGGTCAGGGTTAGGGTTAGGGTTAGGGTTATTTGGGCTAGGGTTAGGGTTAGGGTTAGGGTTAGGGTTAGGGTTATGGTTAGTTGGGTTTGGGTTATGGTTAGGGTTATTTTGGTAAAGGTTAGGCTTATGGTTAGTGTTAGGGCTAGTTGGTTTAGGGTTAGGGTTAGGGGTATTTGGTTTAGGGTTAGGTTTAGGCTCAGGGTTAGGGTTAGGGTTAGGGTTATTTGGGCTAGGGTTAGGGTTAGGGTTAGGGTTAGGGTTAGGGTTATGGTTAGTTGGGTTTGGGTTATGGTTAGGGTTATTTTGGTAAAGGTTAGGCTTATGGTTAGTGTTAGGGCTAGTTGGTTTAGGGTTAGGGTTAGGGGTATTTGGTTTAGGGTTAGGTTTAGGCTCAGGGTTAGGGTTAGGGTTAGGGTTATTTGGGCTAGGGTTAGGGTTAGGGTTAGGGTTAGGGTTAGGGTTATGGTTAGTTGGGTTTGGGTTATGGTTAGGGTTATTTTGGTAAAGGTTAGGCTTATGGTTAGTGTTAGGGCTAGTTGGTTTAGGGTTAGGGTTAGGGTTATTTGGTTTAGGGTTAGGTTTAGGGTCAGGGTTAGGGTTAGGGTTAGGGTTATTTGGGCTAGGGTTAGGGTTAGGGTTAGGGTTAGGGTTAGGGTTAGGGTTAGGGTTAGGGTTAGGGTTATGGTTAGTTGGGTTAGGGTTATGATTAGGGTTATTTTGCTAAAGGTTAGGCTTATGGTTAGTGTTAGGGCTAGTTGGTTTAGGGTTAGGGTTAGGGTTATTTGGTTTAGGGTTAGGTTTAGGGTCAGGGTTAGGGTTAGGGTTAGGGTTATTTGGGCTAGGGTTAGGGTTAGGGTTAGGGTTAGGGTTAGGGTTAGGGTTAGGGTTAGGGTTAGGTTTAGGGTTATGGTTAGTTGGGTTTGGGTTATGGTTAGGGTTATTTTGGTAAAAGTTAGGCTTATGGTTAGTGTTAGGGCTAGTTGGTTTAGGGTTAGGGTTAGGGGTATTTGGTTTAGGTTTAGGTTTAGGGTCAGGTTTAGGGTTAGGGTTAGGGTTATTTGGGCTAGGGTTAGGGTTAGGGTTAGGGTTAGGGTTAGGGTTAGGGTTAGGGTTATGGTTAGTTGGGTTTGGGTTATGGTTAGGGTTATTTTGGTAAAGGTTAGGCTTATGGTTAGTGTTAGGGCTAGTTGGTTTAGGGTTAGGGTTAGGGTTATTTGGTTTAGGGTTAGGTTTAGGGTCAGCGTTAGGGTTAGGGTTATTTGGGCTAGGGTTAGGGTTAGGGTTAGGGTTAGGGTTAGGGTTAGGGTTAGGGTTAGGGTTAGGGTTAGGGTTATGGTTAGTTGGGTTTGGGTTATGGTTAGGGTTATTTTGGTAAAGGTTAGGCTTATGGTTAGTGTTAGGGCTAGTTTGTTTAGGGTTAGGGTTAGGGTTATTTGGTTTAGGGTTAGGTTTAGGGTCAGGGTTAGGGTTAGGGTTAGGGTTATTTGGGCTAGGGTTAGGGTTAGGGTTAGGGTTAGGGTTATGGTTAGTTGGGTTAGGGTTATGGTTAGGGTTATTTTGGTAAAGGTTAGGCTTATGGTTAGTGTTAGGGCTAGTTGGCTTAGGGTTAGGGTTAGGGGTATTTGGTTTAGGGTTAGGTTTAGGCTCAGGGTTAGGGTTAGGGTTAGGGTTATTTGGGCTAGGGTTAGGGTTAGGGTTAGGGTTAGGGTTATGGTTAGTTGGGTTTGGGTTATGGTTAGGGTTATTTTGGTAAAGGTTAGGCTTATGGTTAGTGTTAGGGCTAGTTGGTTTAGGGTTAGGGTTAGGGTTATTTGGTTTAGGGTTAGGTTTAGGGTCAGGGTTAGGGTTAGGGTTAGGGTTATTTGGGCTAGGGTTAGGGTTAGGGTTAGGGTTAGGGTTAGGGTTATGGTTAGTTGGGTTTGGGTTATGGTTAGGGTTATTTTGGTAAAGGTTAGGCTTATGGTTAGTGTTAGGGCTAGTTGGTTTAGGGTTAGGGTTAGGGTTATTTGGTTTAGGGTTAGGTTTAGGGTCAGGGTTAGGGTTAGGGTTAGGGTTATATGGGCTAGGGTTAGGGTTAGGGTTAGGGTTAGGGTTAGGGTTAGGGTTAGGGTTATGGTTAGTTGGGTTTGGGTTATGGTTAGGGTTATTTTGGTAAAGGTTAGGCTTATGGTTAGTGTTAGGGCTAGTTGGTTTAGGGTTAGGGTTAGGGTTATTTGGTTTAGGGTTAGGTTTAGGGTCCGGGTTAGGGTTAGGGTTAGGGTTATTTGGGCTAGGGTTAGGGTTAGGGTTAGGGTTAGGGTTAGGGTTAGGGTTAGGGTTAGGGTTATGGTTAGTTGGGTTAGGGTTATGGTTAGGGTTATTTTGCTAAAGGTTAGGCTTATGGTTAGTGTTAGGGCTAGTTGGTTTAGGGTTAGGGTTAGGGTTATTTGGTTTAGGGTTAGGTTTAGGGTCAGTGTTAGGGTTAGGGTTAGGGTTATTTGGGCTAGGGTTAGGGTTAGGGTTAGGGTTAGGGTTAGGGTTAGGGTTAGGGTTAGGGTTAGGGTTAGGGTTAGGGTTATGGTTAGTTGGGTTTGGGTTATGGTTAGGGTTATTTTGGTAAAAGTTAGGGTTATGGTTAGTGTTAGGGCTAGTTGGTTTAGGGTTAGGTTTAGGGTCAGGGTTAGGGTTAGGGTTATTTGGGCTAGGGTTAGGGTTAGGGTTAGGGTTAGGGTTAGGGTTAGGGTTAGGGTTAGGGTTAGGGTTAGGGTTATGGTTAGTTGGGTTTGGGTTATGGTTAGGGTTATTTTGGTAAAGGTTAGGCTTATGGTTAGTGTTAGGGCTAGTTGGTTTAGGGTTAGGGTTAGGGTTATTTGGTTTAGGGTTAGGTTTAGGGTCAGGGTTAGGGTTAGGGTTAGGGTTATTTGGGCTAGGGTTAGGGTTAGGGTTAGGGTTATGGTTAGTTGGGTTAGGGTTATGGTTAGGGTTATTTTGGTAAAGGTTAGGCTTATGGTTAGTGTTAGGGCTAGTTGGTTTAGGGTTAGGGTTAGGGGTATTTGGTTTAGGGTTAGGTTTAGGCTCAGGGTTAGGGTTAGGGTTAGGGTTATTTGGGCTAGGGTTAGGGTTAGGGTTAGGGTTAGGGTTATGGTTAGTTGGGTTTGGGTTATGGTTAGGGTTATTTTGGTAAAGGTTAGGCTTATGGTTAGTGTTAGGGCTAGTTGGTTTAGGGTTAGGGTTAGGGTTATTTGGTTTAGGGTTAGGTTTAGGGTCAGGGTTAGGGTTAGGGTTAGGGTTATTTGGGCTAGGGTTAGGGTTAGGGTTAGGGTTAGGGTTAGGGTTATGGTTAGTTGGGTTTGGGTTATGGTTAGGGTTATTTTGGTAAAGGTTAGGCTTATGGTTAGTGTTAGGGCTAGTTGGTTTAGGGTTAGGGTTAGGGTTATTTGGTTTAGGGTTAGGTTTAGGGTCAGGGTTAGGGTTAGGGTTAGGGTTATATGGGCTAGGGTTAGGGTTAGGGTTAGGGTTAGGGTTAGGGTTATGGTTAGTTGGGTTTGGGTTATGGTTAGGGTTATTTTGGTAAAGGTTAGGCTTATGGTTAGTGTTAGGGCTAGTTGGTTTAGGGTTAGGGTTAGGGTTATTTGGTTTAGGGTTAGGTTTAGGGTCCGGGTTAGGGTTAGGGTTAGGGTTATTTGGGCTAGGGTTAGGGTTAGGGTTAGGGTTAGGGTTAGGGTTAGGGTTAGGGTTATGGTTAGTTGGGTTAGGGCTATGGTTAGGGTTATTTTGCTAAAGGTTAGGCTTATGGTTAGTGTTAGGGCTAGTTGGTTTAGGGTTAGGGTTAGGGTTATTTGGTTTAGGGTTAGGTTTAGGGTCAGGGTTAGGGTTAGGGTTAGGGTTATTTGGGCTAGGGTTAGGGTTAGGGTTAGGGTTAGGGTTAGGGTTAGGGTTAGGGTTAGGGTTAGGGTTATGGTTAGTTGGGTTTGGGTTATGGTTAGGGTTATTTTGGTAAAAGTTAGGGTTATGGTTAGTGTTAGGGCTAGTTGGTTTAGGGTTAGGTTTAGGGTCAGGGTTAGGGTTAGGGTTATTTGGGCTAGGGTTAGGGTTAGGGTTTGGGTTAGGGTTAGGGTTAGGGTTAGGGTTATGGTTAGTTGGGTTTGGGTTATGGGTAGGGTTATTTTGGTAAAGGTTAGGCTTATGGTTAGTGTTAGGGCTAGTTGGTTTAGGGTAAGGGTTAGGGTTATTTGGTTTAGGGTTAGGTTTAGGGTCAGGGTTAGGGTTAGGGTTAGGGTTATTAGGGCTAGGGTTAGGGTTATGGTTAGGTGGGTTTGGGTTATGATTAGGGTTATTTTGGTAAAGGTTAGACTTATGGTTAGTGTTAGGGCTAGTTGGTTTAGGGTTAGGGTTAGGGTTATTTGGTTTAGGGTTAGGTTTAGGGTTAGGGTTAGGGTTAGGGTTAGGGTTATTTGGGCTAGGGTTAGGGTTAGGGTTAGGGTTAGGGTTAGGGTTAGGGTTAGGGTTCGGGTTAGGGTTATGGTTAGTTGGGTTTGGGTAATGGTTAGGGTTATTTTGGTAAAGGTTAGGCATATGGTTAGTGTTAGGGCTAGTTGGTTTAGGGTTAGGGTTAGGGCTATTTGGTTTAGTGTTAGGTGTAGGGTCAGGTTTATGGTTAGGGTTAGGGTTATTTGGGCTAGGGTTAGGGTTAGGGTTAGGGTTAGGGTTAGGGTTATGGTTAGTTGGGTTTGGGTTATGGTTAGGGTTATTTTGGTAAAGGTTAGGCTTATGGTTAGTGTTAGGGCTAGTTGGTTTAGGGTTAGGGTTAGGGGTTATTTGGTTTAGGGTTAGGTTTAGGGTCAGGGTTAGGGTTAGGGTTAGGGTTATTTGGGCTAGGGTTAGGGTTAGGGTTAGGGTTAGGGTTAGGGTTAGGGTTAGGGTTAGGGTTAGGGTTAGGGTTATGGTTAGTTGGGTTTGGGTTATGGTTAGGGTTATTTTGGTAAAGGTTAGGCTTATGGTTAGTGTTAGGGCTAGTTGGTTTAGGGTTAGGGTTAGGGTTATTTGGTTTAGGTTAGGTTTAGGGTCAGGGTTAGGGTTAGGGTTAGGGTTATTTGGGCTAGGGTTAGGGTTAGGGTTAGGGTTAGGGTTAGGGTTAGGTTTAGGGTTATGGTTAGTTGGGTTTGGGTTATGGTTAGGGTTATTTTGGTAAAGGTTAGGCTTATGGTTAGTGTTAGGGCTAGTTGGTTTAGGGTTAGGGTTAGGGTTATTTGCTTTAGGGTTAGGTGTAGGGTCAGGTTTATGGTTAGGGTTAGGGTATTTGGGCTAGGGTTAGGGTTAGGGTTAGGGTTAGGGTTAGGGTTAGGGTTAGGGTTATGGTTAGTTGGGTTTGGGTTATGGTTAGGGTTATTTTGGTAAAGGTTAGGCTTATGGTTAGTGTTAGGGCTAGTTGGTTTAGGGTTAGGGTTAGGGTTATTTGGTTTAGGGTTAGGTTTAGGGTCAGGGTTAGGGTTAGGGTTATTTGGGCTAGGGTTAGGGTTAGGGTTAGGGTTAGGGTTAGGGTTAGGGTTAGGGTTATGGTTAGTTGGGTTTGGGTTATGGTTAGGGTTATTTTGGTAAAGGTTAGGCTTATGGTTAGTGTTAGGGCTAGTTGGTTTAGGGTTAGGGTTAGGGTTATTTGGTTTAGGGTTAGGTTTAGGGTCAGGGTTAGGGTTAGGGTTAGGGTTATTTGGGCTAGGGTTAGGGTTAGGGTTAGGGTTAGGGTTAGGGTTATGGTTAGTTGGGTTTGGGTTATGGTTAGGGTTATTTTGCTAAAGGTTAGGCTTATGGTTAGTGTTAGGGCTAGTTGGTTTAGGGTTAGGGTTAGGGTTATTTGGTTTAGGGTTAGGTTTAGGGGTCAGGGTTAGGGTTAGGGTTAGGGTTATATGGGCTAGGGTTAGGGTTAGGGTTAGGGTTAGGGTTAGGGTTAGGGTTAGGGTTATGGTTAGTTGGGTTTGGGTTATGGTTAGGGTTATTTTGGTAAAGGTTAGGCTTATGGTTAGTGTTAGGGCTAGTTGGTTTAGGGTTAGGGTTAGGGTTATTTGGTTTAGGGTTAGGTTTAGGGTCAGGGTTAGGGTTAGGGTTAGGGTTATTTGGGCTAGGGTTAGGGTTAGGGTTAGGGTTAGGGTTAGGGTTAGGGTTAGGGTTAGGGTTAGGGTTAGGGTTAGGGTTAGGGTTAGGGTTAGGTTTAGGGTTATGGTTAGTTGGGTTGGGTTATGGTTAGGGTTATTTTGGTAAAAGTTAGGCTTATGGTTAGTGTTAGGGCTAGTTGGTTTAGGGTTAGGGTTAGGGGTATTTGGTTTAGGTTAAGTTTAGGGTCAGGTTTAGGGTTAGGGTTAGGGTTATTTGGGCTAGGGTTAGGGTTAGGGTTAGGGTTAGGGTTAGGGTTAGGGTTAGGGTTATGGTTAGTTGGGTTTGGGTTATGGTTAGGGTTATTTTGGTAAAGGTTAGGCTTATGGTTAGTGTTAGGGCTAGTTGGTTTAGGGTTAGGGTTAGGGTTATTTGGTTTAGGGTTAGGTTTAGGGTCAGCGTTAGGGTTAGGGTTAGGGTTATTTGGGCTAGGGTTAGGGTTAGGGTTAGGGTTAGGGTTAGGGTTAGGGTTAGGGTTAGGGTTAGGGTTAGGGTTATGGTTAGTTGGGTTGGGTTATGGTTAGGGTTATTTTGGTAAAGGTTAGGCTTATGGTTAGTGTTAGGGCTAGTTGGTTTAGGGTTAGGGTTAGGGTT
>NW_028276509.1:257500-272500 GCF_052056855.1 Sturnus vulgaris | reverse complement strand
AAAGGTTAGGCTTATGGTTAGTGTTAGGGCTAGTTGGTTTAGGGTTAGGGTTAGGGTTATTTGGTTTAGGGTTAGGTTTAGGGTCAGGGTTAGGGTTAGGGTTAGGGTTAGGGTTATTTGGGCTAGGGTTAGGGTTAGGGTTAGGGTTATGGTTAGTTGGGTTAGGGTTATGGTTAGGGTTATTTTGGTAAAGGTTAGGCTTATGGTTAGTGTTAGGGCTAGTTGGTTTAGGGTTAGGGTTAGGGGTATTTGGTTTAGGGTTAGGTTTAGGCTCAGGGTTAGGGTTAGGGTTAGGGTTATTTGGGCTAGGGTTAGGGTTAGGGTTAGGGTTAGGGTTATGGTTAGTTGGGTTTGGGTTATGGTTAGGGTTATTTTGGTAAAGGTTAGGCTTATGGTTAGTGTTAGGGCTAGTTGGTTTAGGGTTAGGGTTAGGGTTATTTGGTTTAGGGTTAGGTTTAGGGTCAGGGTTAGGGTTAGGGTTAGGGTTATTTGGGCTAGGGTTAGGGTTAGGGTTAGGGTTAGGGTTAGGGTTATGGTTAGTTGGGTTTGGGTTATGGTTAGGGTTATTTTGGTAAAGGTTAGGCTTATGGTTAGTGTTAGGGCTAGTTGGTTTAGGGTTAGGGTTAGGGTTATTTGGTTTAGGGTTAGGTTTAGGGTCAGGGTTAGGGTTAGGGTTAGGGTTATATGGGCTAGGGTTAGGGTTAGGGTTAGGGTTAGGGTTAGGGTTATGGTTAGTTGGGTTTGGGTTATGGTTAGGGTTATTTTGGTAAAGGTTAGGCTTATGGTTAGTGTTAGGGCTAGTTGGTTTAGGGTTAGGGTTAGGGTTATTTGGTTTAGGGTTAGGTTTAGGGTCCGGGTTAGGGTTAGGGTTAGGGTTATTTGGGCTAGGGTTAGGGTTAGGGTTAGGGTTAGGGTTAGGGTTAGGGTTAGGGTTATGGTTAGTTGGGTTAGGGCTATGGTTAGGGTTATTTTGCTAAAGGTTAGGCTTATGGTTAGTGTTAGGGCTAGTTGGTTTAGGGTTAGGGTTAGGGTTATTTGGTTTAGGGTTAGGTTTAGGGTCAGGGTTAGGGTTAGGGTTAGGGTTATTTGGGCTAGGGTTAGGGTTAGGGTTAGGGTTAGGGTTAGGGTTAGGGTTAGGGTTATGGTTAGTTGGGTTTGGGTTATGGTTAGGGTTATTTTGGTAAAAGTTAGGGTTATGGTTAGTGTTAGGGCTAGTTGGTTTAGGGTTAGGTTTAGGGTCAGGGTTAGGGTTAGGGTTATTTGGGCTAGGGTTAGGGTTAGGGTTAGGGTTAGGGTTAGGGTTAGGGTTAGGGTTATGGTTAGTTGGGTTTGGGTTATGGGTAGGGTTATTTTGGTAAAGGTTAGGCTTATGGTTAGTGTTAGGGCTAGTTGGTTTAGGGTAAGGGTTAGGGTTATTTGGTTTAGGGTTAGGTTTAGGGTCAGGGTTAGGGTTAGGGTTAGGGTTATTAGGGCTAGGGTTAGGGTTATGGTTAGGTGGGTTTGGGTTATGATTAGGGTTATTTTGGTAAAGGTTAGACTTATGGTTAGTGTTAGGGCTAGTTGGTTTAGGGTTAGGGTTAGGGTTATTTGGTTTAGGGTTAGGGTTAGGGTTAGGGTTAGGGTTATTTGGGCTAGGGTTAGGGTTAGGGTTATGGTTAGGGTTAGGGTTAGGGTTAGGGTTAGGGTTCGGGTTAGGGTTATGGTTAGTTGGGTTTGGGTAATGGTTAGGGTTATTTTGGTAAAGGTTAGGCATATGGTTAGTGTTAGGGCTAGTTGGTTTAGGGTTAGGGTTAGGGCTATTTGGTTTAGTGTTAGGTGTAGGGTCAGGTTTATGGTTAGGGTTAGGGTTATTTGGGCTAGGGTTAGGGTAGGGTTAGGGTTAGGGTTAGGGTTATGGTTAGTTGGGTTTGGGTTATGGTTAGGGTTATTTTGGTAAAGGTTAGGCTTATGGTTAGTGTTAGGGCTAGTTGGTTTAGGGTTAGGGTTAGGGTTATTTGGTTTAGGGTTAGGTTTAGGGTCAGGGTTAGGGTTAGGGTTAGGGTTATTTGGGCTAGGGTTAGGGTTAGGGTTAGGGTTAGGGTTAGGGTTAGGGTTAGGGTTAGGGTTATGGTTAGTTGGGTTTGGGTTATGGTTAGGGTTATTTTGGTAAAGGTTAGGCTTATGGTTAGTGTTAGGGCTAGTTGGTTTAGGGTTAGGGTTAGGGTTATTTGGTTTAGGGTTAGGTTTAGGGTCAGGGTTAGGGTTAGGGTTAGGGTTATTTGGGCTAGGGTTAGGGTTAGGGTTAGGGTTAGGGTTAGGGTTAGGGTTAGGTTTAGGGTTATGGTTAGTTCGGTTAGGGTTATGGTTAGGGTTATTTTGGTAAAGGTTAGGCTTATGGTTAGTGTTAGGGCTAGTTGGTTTAGGGTTAGGGTTAGGGTTATTTGGTTTAGGGTTAGGTGTAGGGTCAGGTTTATGGTTAGGGTTAGGGTTATTTGGGCTAGGGTTAGGGTTAGGGTTAGGGTTAGGGTTAGGGTTAGGGTTATGGTTAGTTGGGTTTGGGTTATGGTTAGGGTTATTTTGGTAAAGGTTAGGCTTATGGTTAGTGTTAGGGCTAGTTGGTTTAGGGTTAGGGTTAGGGTTATTTGGTTTAGGGTTAGGTTTAGGGTCAGGGTTAGGGTTAGGGTTATTTGGGCTAGGGTTAGGGTTAGGGTTAGGGTTAGGGTTAGGGTTAGGGTTAGGGTTAGGGTTATGGTTAGTTGGGTTTGGGTTATGGTTAGGGTTATTTTGGTAAAGGTTAGGCTTATGGTTAGTGTTAGGGCTAGTTGGTTTAGGGTTAGGGTTAGGGTTATTTGGTTTAGGGTTAGGTTTAGGGTCAGGGTTAGGGTTAGGGTTAGGGTTATTTGGGCTAGGGTTAGGGTTAGGGTTAGGGTTAGGGTTAGGGTTAGGGTTATGGTTAGTTGGGTTTGGGTTATGGTTAGGGTTATTTTGCTAAAGGTTAGGCTTATGGTTAGTGTTAGGGCTAGTTGGTTTAGGGTTAGGGTTAGGGTTATTTGGTTTAGGGTTAGGTTTAGGCTCAGGGTTAGGGTTAGGGTTAGGGTTATTTGGGCTAGGGTTAGGGTTAGGGTTAGGGTTAGGGTTAGGGTTACGGTTATGGTTAGTTGGGTTTGGGTTATGGTTAGGGTTATTTTGGTAAAGGTTAGGCTTATGGTTAGTGTTAGGGCTAGTTGGTTTAGGGTTAGGGTTAGGGTTATTTGGTTTAGGGTTAGGTTTAGGGTCCGGGTTAGGGTTAGGGTTAGGGTTATTTGGGCTAGGGTTAGGGTTAGGGTTAGGGTTAGGGTTAGGGTTAGGGTTAGGGTTAGGGTTAGGGTTAGGGTTAGTGTTAGGGTTATGGTTAGTTGGGTTAGGGTTATGGTTAGGGTTATTTTGCTAAAGGTTAGGCTTATGGTTAGTGTTAGGGCTAGTTGGTTTAGGGTTAGGGTTAGGGTTATTTGGTTTAGGGTTAGGTTTAGGGTCAGGGTTAGGGTTAGGGTTAGGGTTATTTGGGCTAGGGTTAGGGTTAGGGTTAGGGTTATGGTTAGGGTTAGGGTTAGGGTTAGGGTTAGGGTTAGGGTTAGGGTTAGGGTTAGGGTTAGGGTTAGGGTTAGGGTTAGGGTTAGGTTTAGGGTTATGGTTAGTTGGGTTTGGGTTATGGTTAGGGTTATTTTGGTAAAAGTTAGGCTTATGGTTACTGTTAGGGCTAGTTGGTTTAGGGTTAGGGTTAGGGGTATTTGGTTTAGGTTTAGGTTTAGGGTCAGGTTTAGGGTTAGGGTTAGGGTTATTTGGGCTAGGGTTAGGGTTAGGGTTAGGGTTAGGGTTAGTTGGGTTAGGGTTATGGTTAGGGTTATTTTGGTAAAGGTTAGGCTTATGGTTAGTGTTAGGGCTAGTTGGTTTAGGGTTAGGGTTAGGGTTATTTGGTTTAGGGTTAGGTGTAGGGTCAGGTTTATGGTTAGGGTTAGGGTTATTTGGGCTAGGGTTAGGGTTAGGGTTAGGGTTAGGGTTAGGGTTATGGTTAGTTGGGTTTGGGTTATGGTTAGGGTTATTTTGGTAAAGGTTAGGCTTATGGTTAGTGTTAGGGCTAGTTGGTTTAGGGTTAGGGTTAGGGTTATTTGGTTTAGGGTTAGGTTTAGGGTCAGGGTTAGGGTTAGGGTTATTTGGGCTAGGGTTAGGGTTAGGGTTAGGGTTAGGGTTAGGGTTATGGTTAGTTGGGTTTGGGTTATGGTTAGGGTTATTTTGGTAAAGGTTAGGCTTATGGTTAGTGTTAGGGCTAGTTGGTTTAGGGTTAGGGTTAGGGTTATTTGGTTTAGGGTTAGGTTTAGGGTCAGGGTTAGAGTTAGGGTTAGGGTTATTTGGGCTAGGGTTAGGGTTAGGGTTAGGGTTAGGGTTAGGGTTAGGGTTAGGGTTAGGGTTAGGGTTATGGTTATGGTTAGTTGGGTTTGGGTTATGGTTAGGGTTATTTTGGTAAAGGTTAGGCTTATGGTTAGTGTTAGGGCTAGTTGGTTTAGGGTTGGGGTTAGGGTTATTTGGTTTAGGGTTAGGTTTAGGGTCAGGGTTAGGGTTAGGGTTAGGGTTATATCGGCTAGGGTTAGGGTTAGGGTTAGGGTTAGGGTTAGGGTTAGGTTTATGGTTAATTGGGTTAGGGTTATGGTTAGGGTTATTTTGGTAAAGGTTAGGCTTATGGTTAGTGTTAGGGCTAGTTGGTTTAGGGTTAGGGTTATTTGGTTTAGGGTTAGGTTTAGGGTCAGGGTTAGGGTTAGGGTTAGGGTTATTTGGGCTAGGGTTAGGGTTAGGGTTAGGGTTAGGGTTAGGGTTATGGTTAGTTGGGTTTGGGTTATGGTTAGGGTTATTTTGGTAAAGGTTAGGCTTATGGTTAGTGTTAGGGCTAGTTGGTTTAGGGTTAGGGTTAGGGGTATTTGGTTTAGGGTTAGGTTTAGGGTCAGGGTTAGGGTTAGGGTTAGGGTTATTTGGGCTAGGGTTAGGGTTAGGGTTAGGGTTAGGGTTAGGGTTATGGTTAGTTGGGTTTGGGTTATGGTTAGGGTTATTTTGGTAAAGGTTAGGCTTATGGTTAGTGTTAGGGCTAGTTGGTTTAGGGTTAGGGTTAGGGTTATTTGGTTTAGGGTTAGGTTTAGGGTCAGGGTTAGGGTTAGGGTTAGGGTTATTTGGGCTAGGGTTAGGGTTAGGGTTAGGGTTAGGGTTAGGGTTATGGTTAGTTGGGTTTGGGTTATGGTTAGGGTTATTTTGGTAAAGGTTAGGCTTATGGTTAGTGTTAGGGCTAGTTGGTTTAGGGTTAGGGTTAGGGTTATTTGGTTTAGGGTTAGGTTTAGGGTCAGGGTTAGTGTTAGGGTTAGGGTTATATGGGCTAGGGTTAGGGTTAGGGTTAGGGTTAGGGTTATGGTTAGTTGGGTTTGGGTTATGGTTAGGGTTATTTTGGTAAAGGTTAGGCTTATGGTTAGTGTTAGGGCTAGTTGGTTTAGGGTTAGGGTTAGGGTTATTTGGTTTAGGGTTAGGTTTAGGGTCCGGGTTAGGGTTAGGGTCAGAGTTATTTGGGCTAGGGTTAGGGTTAGGGTTAGGGTTAGGGTTAGGGTTAGGGTTAGGGTTAGGGTTATGGTTAGTTGGGTTAGGGTTATGGTTAGGGTTATTTTGCTAAAGGTTAGGCTTATGGTTAGTGTTAGGGCTAGTTGGTTTAGGGTTAGGGTTAGGGTTATTTGGTTTAGGGTTAGGTTTAGGGTCAGGGTTAGGGTTAGGGTTAGGTTTATTTGGGCTAGGGTTAGGGTTAGGGTTAGGGTTAGGGTTAGGGTTAGGGTTAGGGTTAGGGTTAGGGTTAGGGTTAGGGTTAGGGTTAGGGTTATGGTTAGTTGGGTTTGGGTTATGGTTAGGGTTATTTTGGTAAAAGTTAGGGTTATGGTTAGTGTTAGGGCTAGTTGGTTTAGGGTTAGGGTTAGGGGTATTTGGTTTAGGTTTAGGTTTAGGGTCAGGTTTAGGGTTAGGGTTAGGGTTATTTGGGCTAGGGTTAGGGTTAGGGTTAGGGTTATGGTTAGTTGGGTTAGGGTTATGGTTAGGGTTATTTTGGTAAAGGTTAGGCTTATGGTTAGTGTTAGGGCTAGTTGGTTTAGGGTTTGGGTTAGGGTTATTTGGTTTAGGGTTAGGTTTAGGCTCAGGGTTAGGGTTAGGGTTATTTGGGCAAGGGTTAGGGTTAGGGTTAGGGTTAGGGTTAGGGTTATGGTTAGTTGGGTTTGGGTTATGGTTAGGGTTATTTTGGTAAAGGTTAGGCTTATGGTTAGTGTTAGGGCTAGTTGGTTTAGGGTTAGGGTTAGGGTTATTTGGTTTAGGGTTAGGTTTAGGGTCAGCGTTAGGGTTAGTGTTAGGGTTATTTGGGCTAGGGTTAGGGTTAGGGTTAGGGTTAGGGTTAGGGTTAGGGTTAGGGTTATGGTTAGTTGGGTTTGGGTTATGGTTAGGGTTATTTTGGTAAAGGTTAGGCTTATGGTTAGTGTTAGGGCTAGTTGGTTTAGGGTTAGGGTTAGGGTTATTTGGTTTAGGGTTAGGTGTAGGGTCAGGTTTATGGTTAGGGTTAGGGTTATTTGGGCTAGGGTTAGGGTTAGGGTTAGGGTTAGGGTTAGGGTTAGGGTTATGGTTAGTTGGGTTTGGGTTATGGTTAGGGTTATTTTGGTAAAGGTTAGACTTATGGTTAGTGTTAGGGCTAGTTGGTTTAGGGTTAGGGTTAGGGTTAGGGTTAGGGTTATTTGGGCTAGGGTTAGGGTTAGGGTTAGGGTTAGGGTTAGGGTTATGGTTAGTTGGGTTTGGGTTATGGTTAGGGTTATTTTGGTAAAGGTTAGGCTTATGGTTAGTGTTAGGGCTAGTTGGTTTAGGGTTAGGGTTAGGGTTATTTGGTTTAGGGTTAGGTTTAGGGTCAGGGTTAGGGTTAGGGTTAGGGTTATTTGGGCTAGGGTTAGGGTTAGGGTTAGGGTTAGGGTTAGGGTTAGGGTTATGGTTAGTTGGGTTTGGGTTATGGTTAGGGTTATTTTGGTAAAGGTTAGGCTTATGGTTAGTGTTAGGGCTAGTTGGTTTAGGGTTAGGGTTAGGGGTATTTGGTTTAGGGTTAGGTTTAGGCTCAGGGTTAGGGTTAGGGTTAGGGTTATTTGGGCTAGGGTTAGGGTTAGGGTTAGGGTTAGGGTTAGGGTTATGGTTAGTTGGGTTTGGGTTATGGTTAGGGTTATTTTGGTAAAGGTTAGGCTTATGGTTAGTGTTAGGGCTAGTTGGTTTAGGGTTAGGGTTAGGGTTATTTGGTTTAGGGTTAGGTTTAGGGTCAGGGTTAGGGTTAGGGTTAGGGTTATTTGGGCTAGGGTTAGGGTTAGGGTTAGGGTTAGGGTTAGGGTTAGGGTTAGGGTTAGGGTTATGGTTAGTTGGGTTAGGGTTATGATTAGGGTTATTTTGCTAAAGGTTAGGCTTATGGTTAGTGTTAGGGCTAGTTGGTTTAGGGTTAGGGTTAGGGTTATTTGGTTTAGGGTTAGGTTTAGGGTCAGGGTTAGGGTTAGGGTTAGGGTTATTTGGGCTAGGGTTAGGGTTAGGGTTAGGGTTAGGGTTAGGGTTAGGGTTAGGGTTAGGTTTAGGGTTATGGTTAGTTGGGTTTGGGTTATGGTTAGGGTTATTTTGGTAAAAGTTAGGCTTATGGTTAGTGTTAGGGCTAGTTGGTTTAGGGTTAGGGTTAGGGGTATTTGGTTTAGGTTTAGGTTTAGGGTCAGGTTTAGGGTTAGGGTTAGGGTTATTTGGGCTAGGGTTAGGGTTAGGGTTAGGGTTAGGGTTAGGGTTATGGTTAGTTGGGTTTGGGTTATGGTTAGGGTTATTTTGGTAAAGGTTAGGCTTATGGTTAGTGTTAGGGCTAGTTGGTTTAGGGTTAGGGTTAGGGTTATTTGGTTTAGGGTTAGGTTTAGGGTCAGCGTTAGGGGTAGGGTTATTTGGGCTAGGGTTAGGGTTAGGGTTAGGGTTAGGGTTAGGGTTAGGGTTAGGGTTAGGGTTAGGGTTATGGTTAGTTGGGTTTGGGTTATGGTTAGGGTTATTTTGGTAAAGGTTAGGCTTATGGTTAGTGTTAGGGCTAGTTGGTTTAGGGTTAGGGTTAGGGTTATTTGGTTTAGGGTTAGGTTTAGGGTCAGGGTTAGGGTTAGGGTTAGGGTTATTTGGGCTAGGGTTAGGGTTAGGGTTAGGGTTAGGGTTATGGTTAGTTGGGTTTGGGTTATGGTTAGGGTTATTTTGGTAAAGGTTAGGCTTATGGTTAGTGTTAGGGCTAGTTGGTTTAGGGTTAGGGTTAGGGTTATTTGGTTTAGGGTTAGGTTTAGGGTCAGGGTTAGGGTTAGGGTTAGGGTTATTTGGGCTAGGGTTAGGGTTAGGGTTAGGGTTAGGGTTAGGGTTATGGTTAGTTGGGTTTGGGTTATGGTTAGGGTTATTTTGGTAAAGGTTAGGCTTATGGTTAGTGTTAGGGCTAGTTGGTTTAGGGTTAGGGTTAGGGTTATTTGGTTTAGGGTTAGGTTTAGGGTCAGGGTTAGGGTTAGGGTTAGGGTTATATGGGCTAGGGTTAGGGTTAGGGTTAGGGTTAGGGTTAGGGTTATGGTTAGTTGGGTTTGGGTTATGGTTAGGGTTATTTTGGTAAAGGTTAGGCTTATGGTTAGTGTTAGGGCTAGTTGGTTTAGGGTTAGGGTTAGGGTTATTTGGTTTAGGGTTAGGTTTAGGGTCCGGGTTAGGGTTAGGGTTAGGGTTATTTGGGCTAGGGTTAGGGTTAGGGTTAGGGTTAGGGTTAGGGTTAGGGTTAGGGTTAGGGTTAGGGTTATGGTTAGTTGGGTTAGGGTTATGGTTAGGGTTATTTTGCTAAAGGTTAGGCTTATGGTTAGTGTTAGGGCTAGTTGGTTTAGGGTTAGGGTTAGGGTTATTTGGTTTAGGGTTAGGTTTAGGGTCAGCGTTAGGGTTAGGGTTAGGGTTATTTGGGCTAGGGTTAGGGTTAGGGTTAGGGTTAGGGTTAGGGTTAGGGTTAGGGTTAGGGTTAGGGTTAGGGTTATGGTTAGTTGGGTTTGGGTTATGGTTAGGGTTATTTTGGTAAAAGTTAGGGTTATGGTTAGTGTTAGGGCTAGTTGGTTTAGGGTTAGGTTTAGGGTCAGGGTTAGGGTTAGGGTTATTTGGGCTAGGGTTAGGGTTATGGTTAGGGTTAGGGTTAGGGTTAGGGTTAGGGTTAGGGTTAGGGTTAGGGTTAGGGTTAGGGTTATGGTTAGTTGGGTTTGGGTTATGGTTAGGGTTATTTTGGTAAAGGTTAGGCTTATGGTTAGTGTTAGGGCTAGTTGGTTTAGGGTTAGGGTTAGGGTTATTTGGTTTAGGGTTAGGTTTAGGGTCAGGGTTAGGGTTAGGGTTAGGGTTAGGGTTATTTGGGCTAGGGTTAGGGTTAGGGTTAGGGTTATGGTTAGTTGGGTTAGGGTTATGGTTAGGGTTATTTTGGTAAAGGTTAGGCTTATGGTTAGTGTTAGGGCTAGTTGGTTTAGGGTTAGGGTTAGGGGTATTTGGTTTAGGGTTAGGTTTAGGCTCAGGGTTAGGGTTAGGGTTAGGGTTATTTGGGCTAGGGTTAGGGTTAGGGTTAGGGTTAGGGTTATGGTTAGTTGGGTTTGGGTTATGGTTAGGGTTATTTTGGTAAAGGTTAGGCTTATGGTTAGTGTTAGGGCTAGTTGGTTTAGGGTTAGGGTTAGGGTTATTTGGTTTAGGGTTAGGTTTAGGGTCAGGGTTAGGGTTAGGGTTAGGGTTATTTGGGCTAGGGTTAGGGTTAGGGTTAGGGTTAGGGTTAGGGTTATGGTTAGTTGGGTTTGGGTTATGGTTAGGGTTATTTTGGTAAAGGTTAGGCTTATGGTTAGTGTTAGGGCTAGTTGGTTTAGGGTTAGGGTTAGGGTTATTTGGTTTAGGGTTAGGTTTAGGGTCAGGGTTAGGGTTAGGGTTAGGGTTATATGGGCTAGGGTTAGGGTTAGGGTTAGGGTTAGGGTTAGGGTTATGGTTAGTTGGGTTTGGGTTATGGTTAGGGTTATTTTGGTAAAGGTTAGGCTTATGGTTAGTGTTAGGGCTAGTTGGTTTAGGGTTAGGGTTAGGGTTATTTGGTTTAGGGTTAGGTTTAGGGTCCGGGTTAGGGTTAGGGTTAGGGTTATTTGGGCTAGGGTTAGGGTTAGGGTTAGGGTTAGGGTTAGGGTTAGGGTTAGGGTTATGGTTAGTTGGGTTAGGGCTATGGTTAGGGTTATTTTGCTAAAGGTTAGGCTTATGGTTAGTGTTAGGGCTAGTTGGTTTAGGGTTAGGGTTAGGGTTATTTGGTTTAGGGTTAGGTTTAGGGTCAGGGTTAGGGTTAGGGTTAGGGTTATTTGGGCTAGGGTTAGGGTTAGGGTTAGGGTTAGGGTTAGGGTTAGGGTTAGGGTTAGGGTTATGGTTAGTTGGGTTTGGGTTATGATTAGGGTTATTTTGGTAAAAGTTAGGGTTATGGTTAGTGTTAGGGCTAGTTGGTTTAGGGTTAGGTTTAGGGTCAGGGTTAGGGTTAGGGTTATTTGGGCTAGGGTTAGGGTTAGGGTTAGGGTTAGGGTTAGGGTTAGGGTTAGGGTTAGGGTTATGGTTAGTTGGGTTTGGGTTATGGGTAGGGTTATTTTGGTAAAGGTTAGGCTTATGGTTAGTGTTAGGGCTAGTTGGTTTAGGGTAAGGGTTAGGGTTATTTGGTTTAGGGTTAGGTTTAGGGTCAGGGTTAGTGTTAGGGTTAGGGTTATTAGGGCTAGGGTTAGGGTTATGGTTAGGTGGGTTTGGGTTATGATTAGGGTTATTTTGGTAAAGGTTAGACATATGGTTAGTGTTAGGGCTAGTTGGTTTAGGGTTAGGGTTAGGGTTATTTGGTTTAGGGTTAGGGTTAGGGTTAGGGTTAGGGTTATTTGGGCTAGGGTTAGGGTTAGGGTTAGGGTTAGGGTTAGGGTTAGGGTTAGGGTTAGGGTTAGGGTTAGGGTTAGGGTTCGGGTTAGGGTTATGGTTAGTTGGGTTTGGGTAATGGTTAGGGTTATTTTGGTAAAGGTTAGGCATATGGTTAGTGTTAGGGCTAGTTGGTTTAGGGTTAGGGTTAGGGCTATTTGGTTTAGTGTTAGGTGTAGGGTCAGGTTTATGGTTAGGGTTAGGGTTATTTGGGCTAGGGTTAGGGTTAGGGTTAGGGTTAGGGTTAGGGTTATGGTTAGTTGGGTTTGGGTTATGGTTAGGGTTATTTTGGTAAAGGTTAGGCTTATGGTTAGTGTTAGGGCTAGTTGGTTTAGGGTTAGGGTTAGGGTTATTTGGTTTAGGGTTAGGTTTAGGGTCAGGGTTAGGGTTAGGGTTAGGGTTATTTGGGCTAGGGTTAGGGTTAGGGTTAGGGTTAGGGTTAGGGTTAGGGTTATGGTTAGTTGGGTTTGGGTTATGGTTAGGGTTATTTTGGTAAAGGTTAGGCTTATGGTTAGTGTTAGGGCTAGTTGGTTTAGGGTTAGGGTTAGGGTTATTTGGTTTAGGGTTAGGTTTAGGGTCAGGGTTAGGGTTAGGGTTAGGGTTATTTGGGCTAGGGTTAGGGTTAGGGTTAGGGTTAGGGTTAGGGTTAGGTTTAGGGTTATGGTTAGTTCGGTTAGGGTTATGGTTAGGGTTATTTTGGTAAAGGTTAGGCTTATGGTTAGTGTTAGGGCTAGTTGGTTTAGGGTTAGGGTTAGGGTTATTTGGTTTAGGGTTAGGTGTAGGGTCAGGTTTATGGTTAGGGTTAGGGTTATTTGGGCTAGGGTTAGGGTTAGGGTTAGGGTTAGGGTTAGGGTTAGGGTTATGGTTAGTTGGGTTTGGGTTATGGTTAGGGTTATTTTGGTAAAGGTTAGGCTTATGGTTAGTGTTAGGGCTAGTTGGTTTAGGGTTAGGGTTAGGGTTATTTGGTTTAGGGTTAGGTTTAGGGTCAGGGTTAGGGTTAGGGTTATTTGGGCTAGGGTTAGGGTTAGGGTTAGGGTTAGGGTTAGGGTTAGGGTTAGGGTTATGGTTAGTTGGGTTTGGGTTATGGTTAGGGTTATTTTGGTAAAGGTTAGGCTTATGGTTAGTGTTAGGGCTAGTTGGTTTAGGGTTAGGGTTAGGGTTATTTGGTTTAGGGTTAGGTTTAGGGTCAGGGTTAGGGTTAGGGTTAGGGTTATTTGGGCTAGGGTTAGGGTTAGGGTTAGGGTTAGGGTTAGGGTTAGGGTTATGGTTAGTTGGGTTTGGGTTATGGTTAGGGTTATTTTGCTAAAGGTTAGGCTTATGGTTAGTGTTAGGGCTAGTTGGTTTAGGGTTAGGGTTAGGGTTATTTGGTTTAGGGTTAGGTTTAGGGTCAGGGTTAGGGTTAGGGTTAGGGTTATATGGGCTAGGGTTAGGGTTAGGGTTAGGGTTAGGGTTAGGGTTAGGGTTAGGGTTATGGTTAGTTGGGTTTGGGTTATGGTTAGGGTTATTTTGGTAAAGGTTAGGCTTATGGTTAGTGTTAGGGCTAGTTGGTTTAGGGTTAGGGTTAGGGTTATTTGGTTTAGGGTTAGGTTTAGGGTCAGGGTTAGGGTTAGGGTTAGGGTTATTTGGGCTAGGGTTAGGGTTAGGGTTAGGGTTAGGGTTAGGGTTAGGGTTAGGGTTAGGGTTAGGGTTAGGGTTAGGGTTAGGTTTAGGGTTATGGTTAGTTGGGTTTGGGTTATGGTTAGGGTTATTTTGGTAAAAGTTAGGCTTATGGTTAGTGTTAGGGCTAGTTGGTTTAGGGTTAGGGTTAGGGGTATTTGGTTTAGGTTTAGGTTTAGGGTCAGGTTTAGGGTTAGGGTTAGGGTTATTTGGGCTAGGGTTAGGGTTAGGGTTAGGGTTAGGGTTAGGGTTAGGGTTAGGGTTAGGGTTATGGTTAGTTGGGTTTGGGTTATGGTTAGGGTTATTTTGGTAAAGGTTAGGCTTATGGTTAGTGTTAGGGCTAGTTGGTTTAGGGTTAGGGTTAGGGTTATTTGGTTTAGGGTTAGGTTTAGGGTCAGCGTTAGGGTTAGGGTTATTTGGGCTAGGGCTAGGGTTAGGGTTAGGGTTAGGGTTAGGGTTAGGGTTAGGGTTAGGGTTAGGGTTATGGTTAGTTGGGTTTGGGTTATGGTTAGGGTTATTTTGGTAAAGGTTAGGCTTATGGTTAGTGTTAGGGCTAGTTGGTTTAGGGTTAGGGTTAGGGTTATTTGGTTTAGGGTTAGGTTTAGGGTCAGGGTTAGGGTTAGGGTTAGGGTTAGGGTTATTTGGGCTAGGGTTAGGGTTAGGGTTAGGGTTAGGGTTATGGTTAGTTGGGTTAGGGTTATGGTTAGGGTTATTTTGGTAAAGGTTAGGCTTATGGTTAGTGTTAGGGCTAGTTGGTTTAGGGTTAGTGTTATGGGTATTTGGTTTAGGGTTAGGTTTAGGGTCAGGGTTAGGGTTAGGGTTATTTGGGCTAGGGTTAGGGTTAGGGTTAGGGTTAGGGTTAGGGTTAGGGTTAGGGTTAGGGTTATGGTTAGTTGGGTTTGGGTTATGGTTAGGGTTATTTTGGTAAAGGTTAGGCTTATGGTTAGTGTTAGGGCTAGTTGGTTTAGGGTTAGGGTTAGGGTTATTTGGTTTAGTGTTAGGTGTAGGGTCAGGTTTATGGTTAGGGTTAGGGTTATTTGGGCTAGGGTTAGGGTTAGGGTTAGGGTTAGGGTTAGGGTTAGGGTTAGGGTTAGGGTTAGGGTTAGGGTTATGGTTAGTTGGGTTTGTTTTATGGTTAGGGTTATTTTGGTAAAGGTTAGGCTTATGGTTAGTGTTAGGGCTAGTTGGTTTAGGGTTAGGGTTAGGGTTATTTGGTTTAGGGTTAGGTTTAGGGTCAGGGTTAGGGTTAGGGTTAGGGTTATTTGGCTAGGGTTAGGGTTAGGGTTAGGGTTAGGGTTAGGGTTAGGGTTAGGTTTAGGGTTATGGTTAGTTGGGTTTGGGTTATGGTTAGGGTTATTTTGGTAAAGGTTAGGCTTATGGTTAGTGTTAGGGCTAGTTGGTTTAGGGTTAGGGTTAGGGTTATTTGGTTTAGGGTTAGGTTTAGGGTCAGGGTTAGGGTTAGGGTTAGGGTTATATGGGCTAGGGTTAGGGTTAGGGTTAGGGTTAGGGTTAGGGTTAGGGTTAGGGTTATGGTTAGTTGGGTTTGGGTTATGGTTAGGGTTATTTTGCTAAAGGTTAGGCTTATGGTTAGTGTTAGGGCTAGTTGGTTTAGGGTTAGGGTTAGGGTTATTTGGTTTAGGGTTAGGTTTAGGGTCAGGGTTAGGGTTAGGGTTAGGGTTATTTGGGCTAGGGTTAGGGTTAGGGTTAGGGTTAGGGTTAGGGTTAGGTTTATGGTTAGTTATGTTCGGGTTATGGTTAGGGTTATTTTGGTAAAGGTTAGGCTTATGGTTAGTGTTAGGGCTAGTTGGTTTAGGTTTAGGGTTAGGGTTATTTGGTTTAGGGTTAGGTTTAGGGTCAGGGTTAGGGTTAGGGTTAGGGTTATTTGGGCTAGGGTTAGGGTTAGGGTTAGGGTTAGGGTTAGGGTTATGGTTAGTTGGGTTAGGGTTATGGTTAGGGTTATTTTGGTAAAGGTTAGGCTTATGGTTAGTGTTAGGGCTAGTTGGTTTAGGGTTAGGGTTATTTGGTTTAGGGTTAGGTTTAGGGTCAGCGTTAGGGTTAGGGTTAGGGTTATTTGGGCTAGGGTTAGGGTTAGGGTTAGGGTTAGGGTTAGGGTTAGGGTTAGGGTTAGGGTTATGGTTAGTTGGGTTTGGGTTATGGTTAGGGTTATTTTGGTAAAGGTTAGGCTTATGGTTAGTGTTAGGGCTAGTTGGTTTAGGGTTAGGGTTAGGGTTATTTGGTTTAGGGTTAGGTTTAGGGTCAGGGTTAGGGTTAGGGTTAGGGTTAGGGTTAGGGTTATTTGGGCTAGGGTTAGGGTTAGGGTTAGGGTTAGGGTTATGGTTAGTTGGGTTAGGGTTATGGTTAGGGTTATTT
>NW_028276509.1:225000-252500 GCF_052056855.1 Sturnus vulgaris | reverse complement strand
GGGTTAGGGTTATTTGGTTTAGGGTTAGGTTTATGGTCAGGGTTAGGGTTAGGGTTAGGGTTATTTGGGCTAGGGTTAGGGTTAGGGTTAGGGTTAGGGTTAGGGTTAGGGTTAGGGTTAGGGTTATGGTTAGTTGGGTTTGGGTTATGGTTAGGGTTATTTTGGTAAAGGTTAGGCTTATGGTTAGTGTTAGGGCTAGTTGGTTTAGGGTTAGGGTTAGGGTTATTTGGTTTAGGGTTAGGTTTAGGCTCAGGGTTAGGGTTAGGGTTAGGGTTATTTGGGCTAGGGTTAGGGTTAGGGTTAGGGTTAGGGTTAGGGTTATGGTTAGTTGGGTTTGGGTTATGGTTAGGGTTATTTTGGTAAAGGTTAGGCTTATGGTTAGTGTTAGGGCTAGTTGGTTTAGGGTTAGGGTTAGGGTTATTTGGTTTAGGGTTAGGTTTAGGGTCAGGGTTAGGGTTAGGGTTAGGGTTATTTGGGCTAGGGTTAGGGTTAGGGTTAGGGTTAGGGTTAGGGTTAGGGTTAGGGTTAGGGTTAGGGTTAGGGTTAGTGTTAGGGCTATGGTTAGTTGGGTTAGGGTTATGGTTAGGGTTATTTTGCTAAAGGTTAGGCTTATGGTTAGTGTTAGGGCTAGTTGGTTTAGGGTTAGGGTTAGGGTTATTTGGTTTAGGGTTAGGTTTAGGGTCAGGGTTAGGGTTAGGGTTAGGGTTATTTGGGCTAGGGTTAGGGTTAGGGTTAGGGTTAGGGTTAGGGTTATGGTTAGTTGGGTTAGGGTTATGGTTAGGGTTATTTTGGTAAAGGTTAGGCTTATGGTTAGTGTTAAGGCTAGTTGGTTTAGGGTTAGGGTTAGGGTTATTTGGTTTAGGGTTAGGTTTAGGGTCAGGGTTAGGGTTAGGGTTAGGGTTATTTGGGCTAGGGTTAGGGTTAGGGTTAGGGTTAGGGTTAGGGTTATGGTTAGTTGGGTTTGGGTTATGGTTAGGGTTATTTTGGTAAAGGTTAGGCTTATGGTTAGTGTTAGGGCTAGTTGGTTTAGGGTTAGTGTTATGGTTATTTGGTTTAGGGTTAGGTTTAGGGTCAGGGTTAGGGTTAGGGTTATTTGGGCTAGGGTTAGGGTTAGGGTTAGGGTTAGGGTTAGGGTTAGGGTTAGGGTTAGGGTTAGGGTTAGGGTTAGGGTTAGGGTTGGGTTAGGGTTAGGGTTAGGGTTAGGGTTAGGGTTAGGGTTAGGGTTAGGGTTAGTTGGGTTAGGGTTATGGTTAGGGTTATTTTGGTAAAGGTTAGGCTTATGGTTAGTGTTAGGGCTAGTTGGTTTAGGGTTAGGGTTATTTGGTTTAGGGTTAGGTTTAGGGTCAGCGTTAGGGTTAGGGTTAGGGTTATTTGGGCTAGGGTTAGGGTTAGGGTTAGGGTTAGGGTTAGGGTTAGTTGGGTTAGGGTTATGGTTAGGGTTATTTTGGTAATGGTTAGGCTTATGGTTAGTGTTAGGGCTAGTTGGTTTAGGGTTAGTGTTATGGTTATTTGGTTTACGGTTAGGTTTAGGCTCAGGGTTAGGGTTAGGGTTATTTGGGCAAGGGTTAGGGTTAGGGTTAGGGTTAGGGTTAGGGTTAGGGTTATGTTTAGTTGGGTTTGGGTTATGGTTAGGGTTATTTTGGTAAAGGTTAGGCTTATGGTTAGTGTTAGGGCTAGTTGGTTTAGGGTTAGGGTTAGGGTTATTTGGTTTAGGGTTAGGTTTAGGCTCAGGGTTAGGGTTAGGGTTAGGGTTATTTGGGCTAGGGTTAGGGTCAGGGTTAGGGTTAAGGTTAGGGTTAGGGTTAGGGTTAGGGTTAGGGTTAGGGTTATTTTGGTAAAGGTTAGGCTTATGGTTAGGGTTAGGGTTAGGGTTAGGGTTAGGGTTAGGGTTAGGGTTATTTGGGCTAGGGTTAGGGTTAGGGTTAGGGTTAGGGTTAGGGTTAGGGTTATGGTTAGTTCGGTTTGGGTTTTGGTTAGGGTTATTTTGGTAAAGGTTAGGCTTATGGTTAGTGTTAGGGCTAGTTGGTTTAGGGTTAGGGTTAGGGTTATTTGGTTTAGGGTTAGGTTTAGGGTCAGGGTTAGGGTTAGGGTTAGGGTTATTTGGGCTAGGGTTAGGGTTAGGGTTAGGGTTAGGGTTAGGGTTAGGGTTAGGGTTAGGGTTAGGGTTAGTTCGGTTAGAGTTATGGTTAGGGTTATTTTGGTAAAGGTTAGGCTCATGGTTAGTGTTAGGGCTAGTTGGTTTAGGGTTAGGGTTAGGGTTATTTGGTTTAGGGTTAGGTTTAGGGTCAGGGTTAGGGTTAGGGTTAGGGTTATTTGGGCTAGGGTTAGGGTTAGGGTTAGGGTTAGGGTTATGGTTAGTTGGGTTTGGGTTATGGTTAGGGTTATTTTGGTAAAGGTTAGGCTTATGGTTAGTGTTAGGGCTAGTTGGTTTAGGGTTAGGGTTAGGGTTATTTGGTTTAGGGTTAGGTTTAGGCTCAGGGTTAGGGTTAGGGTTAGGGTTATTTGGGCTATGGTTAGGGTTAGGGTTAGGGTTAGGGTTAGGGTTAGGGTTAGGGTTAGGGTTAGGGTTAGGGTTAGGGTTAGGGTTAGGGTTAGGGTTATGGTTAGTTGGGTTTGGGTTATGGTTAGGGTTATTTTGGTAAAGGTTAGGCTTATGGTTAGTGTTAGGGCTAGTTGGTTTAGGGTTAGGGTTAGGGTTATTTGGTTTAGGGTTAGGTTTAGGGTCAGGGTTAGGGTTAGGGTTAGGGTTATATGGGCTAGGGTTAGGGTTAGGGTTAGGGTTAGGGTTATGGTTAGTTGGGTTTGGGTTATGGTTAGGGTTATTTTGGTAAAGGTTAGGCTTATGGTTAGTGTTAGGGCTAGTTGGTTTAGGGTTAGGGTTAGGGTTATTTGGTTTAGGGTTAGGTTTATGGTCAGGGTTAGGGTTAGGGTTAGGGTTATTTGGGCTAGGGTTAGGGTTAGGGTTAGGGTTAGGGTTAGGGTTAGGGTTAGGGTTAGGGTTATGGTTAGTTGGGTTTGGGTTATGGTTAGGGTTATTTTGGTAAAGGTTAGGCTTATGGTTAGTGTTAGGGCTAGTTGGTTTAGGGTTAGGGTTAGGGTTATTTGGTTTAGGGTTAGGTTTAGGCTCAGGGTTAGGGTTAGGGTTAGGGTTATTTGGGCTAGGGTTAGGGTTAGGGTTAGGGTTAGGGTTAGGGTTAGGGTTATGGTTAGTTGGGTTTGGGTTATGGTTAGGGTTATTTTGGTAAAGGTTAGGCTTATGGTTAGTGTTAGGGCTAGTTGGTTTAGGGTTAGGGTTAGGGTTATTTGGTTTAGGGTTAGGTTTAGGGTCAGGGTTAGGGTTAGGGTTAGGGTTATTTGGGCTAGGGTTAGGGTTAGGGTTAGGGTTAGGGTTAGGGTTAGGGTTAGGGTTAGGGTTAGGGTTAGTGTTAGGGTTATGGTTAGTTGGGTTAGGGTTATGGTTAGGGTTATTTTGCTAAAGGTTAGGCTTATGGTTAGTGTTAGGGCTAGTTGGTTTAGGGTTAGGGTTAGGGTTATTTGGTTTAGGGTTAGGTTTAGGGTCAGGGTTAGGGTTAGGGTTAGGGTTATTTGGGCTAGGGTTAGGGTTAGGGTTAGGGTTAGGGTTAGGGTTAGGGTTAGGGTTAGGGTTAGGGTTAGGGTTAGGGTTAGGGTTAGGGTTAGGGTTAGGGTTAGGGTTATGGTTAGTTGGGTTTGGGTTATGGTTAGGGTTATTTTGGTAAAAGTTAGGCTTATGGTTAGTGTTAGGGCTAGTTGGTTTAGGGTTAGGGTTAGGGGTATTTGGTTTAGGTTTAGGTTTAGGGTCAGGTTTAGGGTTAGGGTTAGGGTTATTTGGGCTAGGGTTAGGGTTAGGGTTAGGGTTAGGGTTAGGGTTAGTTGGGTTAGGGTTATGGTTAGGGTTATTTTGGTAAAGGTTAGGCTTATGGTTAGTGTTAGGGCTAGTTGGTTTAGGGTTAGGGTTAGGGTTATTTGGTTTAGGGTTAGGTGTAGGGTCAGGTTTATGGTTAGGGTTAGGGTTATTTGGGCTAGGGTTAGGGTTAGGGTTAGGGTTAGGGTTAGGGTTATGGTTAGTTGGGTTTGGGTTATGGTTAGGGTTATTTTGGTAAAGGTTAGGCTTATGGTTAGTGTTAGGGCTAGTTGGTTTAGGGTTAGGGTTAGGGTTATTTGGTTTAGGGTTAGGTTTAGGGTCAGGGTTAGGGTTAGGGTTATTTGGGCTAGGGTTAGGGTTAGGGTTAGGGTTAGGGTTAGGGTTATGGTTAGTTGGGTTTGGGTTATGGTTAGGGTTATTTTGGTAAAGGTTAGGCTTATGGTTAGTGTTAGGGCTAGTTGGTTTAGGGTTAGGGTTAGGGTTATTTGGTTTAGGGTTAGGTTTAGGGTCAGGGTTAGGGTTAGGGTTAGGGTTATTTGGGCTAGGGTTAGGGTTAGGGTTAGGGTTAGGGTTAGGGTTAGGGTTAGGGTTAGGGTTAGGGTTAGGGTTATGGTTAGTTGGGTTTGGGTTATGGTTAGGGTTATTTTGGTAAAGGTTAGGCTTATGGTTAGTGTTAGGGCTAGTTGGTTTAGGGTTGGGGTTAGGGTTATTTGGTTTAGGGTTAGGTTTAGGGTCAGGGTTAGGGTTAGGGTTAGGGTTATATCGGCTAGGGTTAGGGTTAGGGTTAGGGTTAGGGTTAGGGTTAGGTTTATGGTTAATTGGGTTAGGGTTATGGTTAGGGTTATTTTGGTAAAGGTTAGGCTTATGGTTAGTGTTAGGGCTAGTTGGTTTAGGGTTAGGGTTATTTGGTTTAGGGTTAGGTTTAGGGTCAGGGTTAGGGTTAGGGTTAGGGTTATTTGGGCTAGGGTTAGGGTTAGGGTTAGGGTTAGGGTTAGGGTTAGGGTTATGGTTAGTTGGGTTTGGGTTATGGTTAGGGTTATTTTGGTAAAGGTTAGGCTTATGGTTAGTGTTAGGGCTAGTTGGTTTAGGGTTAGGGTTAGGGGTATTTGGTTTAGGGTTAGGTTTAGGGTCAGGGTTAGGGTTAGGGTTAGGGTTATTTGGGCTAGGGTTAGGGTTAGGGTTAGGGTTAGGGTTAGGGTTATGGTTAGTTGGGTTTGGGTTATGGTTAGGGTTATTTTGGTAAAGGTTAGGCTTATGGTTAGTGTTAGGGCTAGTTGTTTTACGGTTAGGGTTAGGGTTATTTGGTTTAGGGTTAGGTTTAGGGTCAGGGTTAGGGTTAGGGTTAGGGTTATTTGGGCTAGGGTTAGGGTTAGGGTTAGGGTTAGGGTTAGGGTTATGGTTAGTTGGGTTTGGGTTATGGTTAGGGTTATTTTGGTAAAGGTTAGGCTTAGGGTTAGTGTTAGGGCTAGTTGGTTTAGGGTTAGGGTTAGGGTTATTTGGTTTAGGGTTAGGTTTAGGGTCAGGGTTAGTGTTAGGGTTAGGGTTATATGGGCTAGGGTTAGGGTTAGGGTTAGGGTTAGGGTTATGGTTAGTTGGGTTTGGGTTATGGTTAGGGTTATTTTGGTAAAGGTTAGGCTTATGGTTAGTGTTAGGGCTAGTTGGTTTAGGGTTAGGGTTAGGGTTATTTGGTTTAGGGTTAGGTTTAGGGTCCGGGTTAGGGTTAGGGTTAGAGTTATTTGGGCTAGGGTTAGGGTTAGGGTTAGGGTTAGGGTTAGGGTTAGGGTTAGGGTTAGGGTTATGGTTAGTTGGGTTAGGGTTATGGTTAGGGTTATTTTGCTAAAGGTTAGGCTTATGGTTAGTGTTAGGGCTAGTTGGTTTAGGGTTAGGGTTAGGGTTATTTGGTTTAGGGTTAGGTTTAGGGTCAGGGTTAGGGTTAGGGTTAGGTTTATTTGGGCTAGGGTTAGGGTTAGGGTTAGGGTTAGGGTTAGGGTTAGGGTTAGGGTTAGGGTTAGGGTTAGGGTTAGGGTTAGGGTTATGGTTAGTTGGGTTTGGGTTATGGTTAGGGTTATTTTGGTAAAAGTTAGGGTTATGGTTAGTGTTAGGGCTAGTTGGTTTAGGGTTAGGGTTAGGGGTATTTGGTTTAGGGTTAGGTTTAGGGTCAGGGTTAGGGTTAGGGTTAGGGTTATTTGGGCTAGGGTTAGGGTTAGGGTTAGGGTTATGGTTAGTTGGGTTAGGGTTATGGTTAGGGTTATTTTGGTAAAGGTTAGGCTTATGGTTAGTGTTAGGGCTAGTTGGTTTAGGGTTTGGGTTAGGGTTATTTGGTTTAGGGTTAGGTTTAGGCTCAGGGTTAGGGTTAGGGTTATTTGGGCAAGGGTTAGGGTTAGGGTTAGGGTTAGGGTTAGGGTTATGGTTAGTTGGGTTTGGGTTATGGTTAGGGTTATTTTGGTAAAGGTTAGGCTTATGGTTAGTGTTAGGGCTAGTTGGTTTAGGGTTAGGGTTAGGGTTATTTGGTTTAGGGTTAGGTTTAGGGTCAGCGTTAGGGTTAGTGTTAGGGTTATTTGGGCTAGGGTTAGGGTTAGGGTTAGGGTTAGGGTTAGGGTTAGGGTTAGGGTTAGGGTTAGGGTTATGGTTAGTTGGGTTTGGGTTATGGTTAGGGTTATTTTGGTAAAGGTTAGGCTTATGGTTAGTGTTAGGGCTAGTTGGTTTAGGGTTAGGGTTAGGGTTATTTGGTTTAGGGTTAGGTGTAGGGTCAGGTTTATGGTTAGGGTTAGGGTTATTTGGGCTAGGGTTAGGGTTAGGGTTAGGGTTAGGGTTATGGTTAGTTGGGTTTGGGTTATGGTTAGGGTTATTTTGGTAAAGGTTAGACTTATGGTTAGTGTTAGGGCTAGTTGGTTTAGGGTTAGGGTTAGGGTTAGGGTTAGGGTTATTTGGGCTAGGGTTAGGGTTAGGGTTAGGGTTAGGGTTAGGGTTAGGGTTAGGGTTAGGGTTATGGTTAGTTGGGTTAGGGTTATGGTTAGGGTTATTTTGGTAAAGGTTAGGCTTATGGTTAGTGTTAGGGCTAGTTGGTTTAGGGTTAGGGTTAGGGTTATTTGGTTTAGGGTTAGGTTTAGGGTCAGGGTTAGGGTTAGGGTTATTTGGGCTAGGGTTAGGGTTAGGGTTAGGGTTAGGGTTAGGGTTAGGGTTATGGTTAGTTGGGTTTGGGTTATGGTTAGGGTTATTTTGGTAAAGGTTAGGCTTATGGTTAGTGTTAGGGCTAGTTGGTTTAGGGTTAGGGTTATTTGGTTTAGGGTTAGGTTTAGGGTCAGGGTTAGGGTTAGGGTTATTTGGGCTAGGGTTAGGGTTAGGGTTAGGGTTAGGGTTAGGGTTAGGGTTAGGGTTAGGGTTAGGGTTATGGTTAGTTGGGTTAGGGTTATGGTTAGGGTTATTTTGGTAAAGGTTAGGCTTATGGTTAGTGTTAGGGCTAGTTGGTTTAGGGTTAGTGTTATGGTTATTTGGTTTAGGTTTAGGTTTTGGGTCAGGGTTAGGGTTATGGTTAGGGTTATTTGGGCTAGGGTTAGGGTTAGGGTTAGGGTTAGGGTTAGGGTTAGGGTTAGGGTTAGGGTTAGGGTTAGGGTTATGGTTAGTTGGGTTTGGGTTATGGTTAGGGTTATTATGGTAAAGTTTAGGCTTATGGTTAGTGTTAGGGCTAGTTGGTTTAGGGTAAGGGTTAGGGTTATTTGGTTTAGGTTTAGGTTTAGGGTCAGGGTTAGGGTTAGGGTTAGGGTTATTTGGGCTAGGGTTAGGGTTAGGGTTAGGGTTACGGTTATGGTTAGTTGGGTTAGGGTTATGGTTAGGGTTATTTTGGTAAAGGTTAGGCTTATGGTTAGTGTTAGGGCTAGTTGGTTTAGGGTTGGCGTTAGGGTTATTTGGTTTAGGGTTAGGTTTAGGGTCAGTGTTAGGGTTAGGGTTAGGGTTATTTGGGCTAGGGTTAGGGTTAGGGTTAGGGTTAGGGTTAGGGTTAGGGTTAGGGTTATGGTTAGTTGGGTTTGGGTTATGGTTAGGGTTATTTTGGTAAAGGTTAGGCTTATGGTTAGTGTTAGGGCTAGTTGGTTTAGGGTTAGGGTTAGGGTTATTTGGTTTAGGGTTAGGGTTAGGGTTAGGGTTAGGGTTATGGTTAGTTGGGTTTGGGTTATGGTTAGGGTTATTTTGGTAAAGGTTAGGCTTATGGTTAGTGTTAGGGCTAGTTGGTTTAGGGTTAGGGTTAGGGTTATTTGGTTTAGGGTTAGGGTTAGGGTCAGGGTTAGGGTTAGGGTTAGGGTTATTTGAGCTAGGGTTAGGGTTAGGGTTAGGGTTAGGGTTAGGGTTAGGGTTAGGGTTAGGGTTAGGGTTAGGGTTAGGGTTAGTTGGGTTTGGGTTATGGTTAGGGTTATTTTCGTAAAGGTTAGGCTTATGGTTAGTGTTAGGGCTAGCCGGTTTAGGGTTAGGGTTAGGGTTATTTGGTTTAGGGTTAGGTTTAGGGTCAGGGTTAGGGTTAGGGTTAGGGTTATTTGGGCTAGGGTTAGGGTTAGGGTTAGGGTTAGGGTTAGTTGGGTTTGGGTTATGGTTAGGGTTATTTTGGTAAAGGTTAGGCTTATGGTTAGTGTTAGGGCTAGTTGGTTTAGGGTTAGGGTTAGGGTTATTTGGTTTAGTGTTAGTTGTAGGGTCAGGGTTAGGGTTAGGGTTAGGGTTATTTGGGCTAGGGTTAGGGTTAGGGTTAGGGTTAGGGTTAGGGTTAGGGTTATGGTTAGTTGAGTTAGGGTTATGGTTAGGGTTATTTTGGTAAAGGTTAGGCTTATGGTTAGTGTTAGGGCTAGTTGGTTTAGGGTTAGGGTTAGGGTTATTTGGTTTAGGGTTAGGTTTAGGGTCAGGGTTAGGGTTAGGGTTAGGTTTATTTGGGCTAGGGTTAGGGTTAGGGTTAGGGTTAGGGTTAGGGTTATGGTTAGTTGGGTTAGGGTTATGGTTAGGGTTATTTTGATAAAGGTTAGGCTTATGGTTAGTGTTAGGGCTAGTTGGTTTAGGGTTAGTGTTATGGTTATTTGGTTTAGGGTTAGGTTTAGGGTCAGGGTTAGGGTTAGGGTTATTTGGGCTAGGGTTAGGGTTAGGGTTAGGGTTAGGGTTAGGGTTAGGGTTAGGGTTAGGGTTAGGGTTAGGGTTAGGGTTAGGGTTGGGTTAGGGTTAGGGTTAGGGTTAGGGTTAGGGTTAGGGTTAGGGTTAGGGTTAGTTGGGTTAGGGTTATGGTTAGGGTTATTTTGGTAAAGGTTAGGCTTATGGTTAGTGTTAGGGCTAGTTGGTTTAGGGTTAGGGTTATTTGGTTTAGGGTTAGGTTTAGGGTCAGCGTTAGGGTTAGGGTTAGGGTTATTTGGGCTAGGGTTAGGGTTAGGGTTAGGGTTAGGGTTAGGGTTAGTTGGGTTAGGGTTATGGTTAGGGTTATTTTGGTAATGGTTAGGCTTATGGTTAGTGTTAGGGCTAGTTGGTTTAGGGTTAGTGTTATGGTTATTTGGTTTACGGTTAGGTTTAGGCTCAGGGTTAGGGTTAGGGTTATTTGGGCAAGGGTTAGGGTTAGGGTTAGGGTTAGGGTTAGGGTTAGGGTTATGTTTAGTTGGGTTTGGGTTATGGTTAGGGTTATTTTGGTAAAGGTTAGGCTTATGGTTAGTGTTAGGGCTAGTTGGTTTAGGGTTAGGGTTAGGGTTATTTGGTTTAGGGTTAGGTTTAGGCTCAGGGTTAGGGTTAGGGTTAGGGTTATTTGGGCTAGGGTTAGGGTCAGTGTTAGGGTTAAGGTTAGGGTTAGGGTTAGGGTTAGGGTTAGGGTTAGGGTTATTTTGGTAAAGGTTAGGCTTATGGTTAGGGTTAGGGTTAGGGTTAGGGTTAGGGTTAGGGTTAGGGTTATTTGGGCTAGGGTTAGGGTTAGGGTTAGGGTTAGGGTTAGGGTTAGGGTTAGGGTTATGGTTAGTTCGGTTTGGGTTTTGGTTAGGGTTATTTTGGTAAAGGTTAGGCTTATGGTTAGTGTTAGGGCTAGTTGGTTTAGGGTTAGGGTTAGGGTTATTTGGTTTAGGGTTAGGTTTAGGGTCAGGGTTAGGGTTAGGGTTAGGGTTATTTGGGCTAGGGTTAGGGTTAGGGTTAGGGTTAGGGTTAGGGTTAGGGTTAGGGTTAGGGTTAGGGTTAGGGTTAGTTCGGTTAGAGTTATGGTTAGGGTTATTTTGGTAAAGGTTAGGCTTATGGTTAGTGTTAGGGCTAGTTGGTTTAGGGTTAGGGTTAGGGTTATTTGGTTTAGGGTTAGGTTTAGGGTCAGGGTTAGGGTTAGGGTTAGGGTTATTTGGGCTAGGGTTAGGGTTAGGGTTAGGGTTAGGGTTATGGTTAGTTGGGTTTGGGTTATGGTTAGGGTTATTTTGGTAAAGGTTAGGCTTATGGTTAGTGTTAGGGCTAGTTGGTTTAGGGTTAGGGTTAGGGTTATTTGGTTTAGGGTTAGGTTTAGGCTCAGGGTTAGGGTTAGGGTTAGGGTTATTTGGGCTATGGTTAGGGTTAGGGTTAGGGTTAGGGTTAGGGTTAGGGTTAGGGTTAGGGTTAGGGTTAGGGTTAGGGTTAGGGTTAGGGTTATGGTTAGTTGGGTTTGGGTTATGGTTAGGGTTATTTTGGTAAAGGTTAGGCTTATGGTTAGTGTTAGGGCTAGTTGGTTTAGGGTTAGGGTTAGGGTTATTTGGTTTAGGGTTAGGTTTAGGGTCAGGGTTAGGGTTAGGGTTAGGGTTATATGGGCTAGGGTTAGGGTTAGGGTTAGGGTTAGGGTTATGGTTAGTTGGGTTTGGGTTATGGTTAGGGTTATTTTGGTAAAGGTTAGGCTTATGGTTAGTGTTAGGGCTAGTTGGTTTAGGGTTAGGGTTAGGGTTATTTGGTTTAGGGTTAGGTTTATGGTCAGGGTTAGGGTTAGGGTTAGGGTTATTTGGGCTAGGGTTAGGGTTAGGGTTAGGGTTAGGGTTAGGGTTAGGGTTAGGGTTAGGGTTAGGGTTATGGTTAGTTGGGTTTGGGTTATGGTTAGGGTTATTTTGGTAAAGGTTAGGCTTATGGTTAGTGTTAGGGCTAGTTGGTTTAGGGTTAGGGTTAGGGTTATTTGGTTTAGGGTTAGGTTTAGGCTCAGGGTTAGGGTTAGGGTTAGGGTTATTTGGGCTAGGGTTAGGGTTAGGGTTAGGGTTAGGGTTAGGGTTATGGTTAGTTGGGTTTGGGTTATGGTTAGGGTTATTTTGGTAAAGGTTAGGCTTATGGTTAGTGTTAGGGCTAGTTGGTTTAGGGTTAGGGTTAGGGTTATTTGGTTTAGGGTTAGGTTTAGGGTCAGGGTTAGGGTTAGGGTTAGGGTTATTTGGGCTAGGGTTAGGGTTAGGGTTAGGGTTAGGGTTAGGGTTAGGGTTAGGGTTAGGGTTAGGGTTAGGGTTAGTGTTAGGGTTATGGTTAGTTGGGTTAGGGTTATGGTTAGGGTTATTTTGCTAAAGGTTAGGCTTATGGTTAGTGTTAGGGCTAGTTGGTTTAGGGTTAGGGTTAGGGTTATTTGGTTTAGGGTTAGGTTTAGGGTCAGGGTTAGGGTTAGGGTTAGGGTTATTTGGGCTAGGGTTAGGGTTAGGGTTAGGGTTAGGGTTAGGGTTAGGGTTAGGGTTAGGGTTAGGGTTAGGGTTAGGGTTAGGGTTAGGGTTAGGGTTAGGGTTAGGGTTAGGGTTAGGGTTAGGGTTATGGTTAGTTGGGTTTGGGTTATGGTTAGGGTTATTTTGGTAAAAGTTAGGCTTATGGTTACTGTTAGGGCTAGTTGGTTTAGGGTTAGGGTTAGGGGTATTTGGTTTAGGTTTAGGTTTAGGGTCAGGTTTAGGGTTAGGGTTAGGGTTATTTGGGCTAGGGTTAGGGTTAGGGTTAGGGTTAGGGTTAGGGTTAGTTGGGTTAGGGTTATGGTTAGGGTTATTTTGGTAAAGGTTAGGCTTATGGTTAGTGTTAGGGCTAGTTGGTTTAGGGTTAGGGTTAGGGTTATTTGGTTTAGGGTTAGGTGTAGGGTCAGGTTTATGGTTAGGGTTAGGGTTATTTGGGCTAGGGTTAGGGTTAGGGTTAGGGTTAGGGTTAGGGTTATGGTTAGTTGGGTTTGGGTTATGGTTAGGGTTATTTTGGTAAAGGTTAGGCTTATGGTTAGTGTTAGGGCTAGTTGGTTTAGGGTTAGGGTTAGGGTTATTTGGTTTAGGGTTAGGTTTAGGGTCAGGGTTAGGGTTAGGGTTATTTGGGCTAGGGTTAGGGTTAGGGTTAGGGTTAGGGTTAGGGTTATGGTTAGTTGGGTTTGGGTTATGGTTAGGGTTATTTTGGTAAAGGTTAGGCTTATGGTTAGTGTTAGGGCTAGTTGGTTTAGGGTTAGGGTTAGGGTTATTTGGTTTAGGGTTAGGTTTAGGGTCAGGGTTAGGGTTAGGGTTAGGGTTATTTGGGCTAGGGTTAGGGTTAGGGTTAGGGTTAGGGTTAGGGTTAGGGTTAGGGTTAGGGTTAGGGTTAGGGTTATGGTTAGTTGGGTTTGGGTTATGGTTAGGGTTATTTTGGTAAAGGTTAGGCTTATGGTTAGTGTTAGGGCTAGTTGGTTTAGGGTTGGGGTTAGGGTTATTTGGTTTAGGGTTAGGTTTAGGGTCAGGGTTAGGGTTAGGGTTAGGGTTATATCGGCTAGGGTTAGGGTTAGGGTTAGGGTTAGGGTTAGGGTTAGGTTTATGGTTAATTGGGTTAGGGTTATGGTTAGGGTTATTTTGGTAAAGGTTAGGCTTATGGTTAGTGTTAGGGCTAGTTGGTTTAGGGTTAGGGTTATTTGGTTTAGGGTTAGGTTTAGGGTCAGGGTTAGGGTTAGGGTTAGGGTTATTTGGGCTAGGGTTAGGGTTAGGGTTAGGGTTAGGGTTAGGGTTAGGATTATGGTTAGTTGGGTTTGGGTTATGGTTAGGGTTATTTTGGTAAAGGTTAGGCTTATGGTTAGTGTTAGGGCTAGTTGGTTTAGGGTTAGGGTTAGGGGTATTTGGTTTAGGGTTAGGTTTAGGGTCAGGGTTAGGGTTAGGGTTAGGGTTATTTGGGCTAGGGTTAGGGTTAGGGTTAGGGTTAGGGTTAGGGTTATGGTTAGTTGGGTTTGGGTTATGGTTAGGGTTATTTTGGTAAAGGTTAGGCTTATGGTTAGTGTTAGGGCTAGTTGTTTTACGGTTAGGGTTAGGGTTATTTGGTTTAGGGTTAGGTTTAGGGTCAGGGTTAGGGTTAGGGTTAGGGTTATTTGGGCTAGGGTTAGGGTTAGGGTTAGGGTTAGGGTTAGGGTTATGGTTAGTTGGGTTTGGGTTATGGTTAGGGTTATTTTGGTAAAGGTTAGGCTTATGGTTAGTGTTAGGGCTAGTTGGTTTAGGGTTAGGGTTAGGGTTATTTGGTTTAGGGTTAGGTTTAGGGTCAGGGTTAGTGTTAGGGTTAGGGTTATATGGGCTAGGGTTAGGGTTAGGGTTAGGGTTAGGGTTATGGTTAGTTGGGTTTGGGTTATGGTTAGGGTTATTTTGGTAAAGGTTAGGCTTATGGTTAGTGTTAGGGCTAGTTGGTTTAGGGTTAGGGTTAGGGTTATTTGGTTTAGGGTTAGGTTTAGGGTCCGGGTTAGGGTTAGGGTTAGAGTTATTTGGGCTAGGGTTAGGGTTAGGGTTAGGGTTAGGGTTAGGGTTAGGGTTAGGGTTATGGTTAGTTGGGTTAGGGTTATGGTTAGGGTTATTTTGCTAAAGGTTAGGCTTATGGTTAGTGTTAGGGCTAGTTGGTTTAGGGTTAGGGTTAGGGTTATTTGGTTTAGGGTTAGGTTTAGGGTCAGGGTTAGGGTTAGGGTTAGGTTTATTTGGGCTAGGGTTAGGGTTAGGGTTAGGGATAGGGTTAGGGTTAGGGTTAGGGTTAGGGTTAGGGTTAGGGTTAGGGTTATGGTTAGTTGGGTTTGGGTTATGGTTAGGGTTATTTTGGTAAAAGTTAGGGTTATGGTTAGTGTTAGGGCTAGTTGGTTTAGGGTTAGGGTTAGGGGTATTTGGTTTAGGTTTAGGTTTAGGGTCAGGTTTAGGGTTAGGGTTAGGGTTATTTGGGCTAGGGTTAGGGTTAGGGTTAGGGTTATGGTTAGTTGGGTTAGGGTTATGGTTAGGGTTATTTTGGTAAAGGTTAGGCTTATGGTTAGTGTTAGGGCTAGTTGGTTTAGGGTTTGGGTTAGGGTTATTTGGTTTAGGGTTAGGTTTAGGCTCAGGGTTAGGGTTAGGGTTATTTGGGCAAGGGTTAGGGTTAGGGTTAGGGTTAGGGTTAGGGTTATGGTTAGTTGGGTTTGGGTTATGGTTAGGGTTATTTTGGTAAAGGTTAGGCTTATGGTTAGTGTTAGGGCTAGTTGGTTTAGGGTTAGGGTTAGGGTTATTTGGTTTAGGGTTAGGTTTAGGGTCAGCGTTAGGGTTAGTGTTAGGGTTATTTGGGCTAGGGTTAGGGTTAGGGTTAGGGTTAGGGTTAGGGTTAGGGTTAGGGTTAGGGTTATGGTTAGTTGGGTTTGGGTTATGGTTAGGGTTATTTTGGTAAAGGTTAGGCTTATGGTTAGTGTTAGGGCTAGTTGGTTTAGGGTTAGGGTTAGGGTTATTTGGTTTAGGGTTAGGTGTAGGGTCAGGTTTATGGTTAGGGTTAGGGTTATTTGGGCTAGGGTTAGGGTTAGGGTTAGGGTTAGGGTTAGGGTTATGGTTAGTTGGGTTTGGGTTATGGTTAGGGTTATTTTGGTAAAGGTTAGACTTATGGTTAGTGTTAGGGCTAGTTGGTTTAGGGTTAGGGTTAGGGTTAGGGTTAGGGTTATTTGGGCTAGGGTTAGGGTTAGGGTTAGGGTTAGGGTTAGGGTTAGGGTTAGGGTTAGGGTTATGGTTAGTTGGGTTAGGGTTATGGTTAGGGTTATTTTGGTAAAGGTTAGGCTTATGGTTAGTGTTAGGGCTAGTTGGTTTAGGGTTAGGGTTAGGGTTATTTGGTTTAGGGTTAGGTTTAGGGTCAGGGTTAGGGTTAGGGTTATTTGGGCTAGGGTTAGGGTTAGGGTTAGGGTTAGGGTTAGGGTTAGGGTTATGGTTAGTTGGGTTTGGGTTATGGTTAGGGTTATTTTGGTAAAGGTTAGGCTTATGGTTAGTGTTAGGGCTAGTTGGTTTAGGGTTAGGGTTATTTGGTTTAGGGTTAGGTTTAGGGTCAGGGTTAGGGTTAGGGTTATTTGGGCTAGGGTTAGGGTTAGGGTTAGGGTTAGGGTTAGGGTTAGGGTTAGGGTTAGGGTTATGGTTAGTTGGGTTAGGGTTATGGTTAGGGTTATTTTGGTAAAGGTTAGGCTTATGGTTAGTGTTAGGGCTAGTTGGTTTAGGGTTAGTGTTATGGTTATTTGGTTTAGGTTTAGGTTTTGGGTCAGGGTTAGGGTTATGGTTAGGGTTATTTGGGCTAGGGTTAGGGTTAGGGTTAGGGTTAGGGTTAGGGTTAGGGTTAGGGTTAGGGTTAGGGTTAGGGTTATGGTTAGTTGGGTTTGGGTTATGGTTAGGGTTATTTTGCTAAAGGTTAGGCTTATGGTTAGTGTTAGGGCTAGTTGGTTTAGGGTAAGGGTTAGGGTTATTTGGTTTAGGTTTAGGTTTAGGGTCAGGGTTAGGGTTAGGGTTAGGGTTATTTGGGCTAGGGTTAGGGTTAGGGTTAGGGTTACGGTTATGGTTAGTTGGGTTAGGGTTATGGTTAGGGTTATTTTGGTAAAGGTTAGGCTTATGGTTAGTGTTAGGGCTAGTTGGTTTAGGGTTAGGGTTAGGGTTATTTGGTTTAGGGTTAGGTTTATGGTCAGGGTTAGGGTTAGGGTTAGGGTTATTTGGGCTAGGGTTAGGGTTAGGGTTAGGGTTAGGGTTAGGGTTAGGGTTAGGGTTAGGGTTATGGTTAGTTGGGTTTGGGTTATGGTTAGGGTTATTTTGGTAAAGGTTAGGCTTATGGTTAGTGTTAGGGCTAGTTGGTTTAGGGTTAGGGTTAGGGTTATTTGGTTTAGGGTTAGGTTTAGGCTCAGGGTTAGGGTTAGGGTTAGGGTTATTTGGGCTAGGGTTAGGGTTAGGGTTAGGGTTAGGGTTAGGGTTATGGTTAGTTGGGTTTGGGTTATGGTTAGGGTTATTTTGGTAAAGGTTAGGCTTATGGTTAGTGTTAGGGCTAGTTGGTTTAGGGTTAGGGTTAGGGTTATTTGGTTTAGGGTTAGGTTTAGGGTCAGGGTTAGGGTTAGGGTTAGGGTTATTTGGGCTAGGGTTAGGGTTAGGGTTAGGGTTAGGGTTAGGGTTAGGGTTAGGGTTAGGGTTAGGGTTAGGGTTAGTGTTAGGGTTATGGTTAGTTGGGTTAGGGTTATGGTTAGGGTTATTTTGCTAAAGGTTAGGCTTATGGTTAGTGTTAGGGCTAGTTGGTTTAGGGTTAGGGTTAGGGTTATTTGGTTTAGGGTTAGGTTTAGGGTCAGGGTTAGGGTTAGGGTTAGGGTTATTTGGGCTAGGGTTAGGGTTAGGGTTAGGGTTAGGGTTAGGGTTATGGTTAGTTGGGTTAGGGTTATGGTTAGGGTTATTTTGGTAAAGGTTAGGCTTATGGTTAGTGTTAAGGCTAGTTGGTTTAGGGTTAGGGTTAGGGTTATTTGGTTTAGGGTTAGGTTTAGGGTCAGGGTTAGGGTTAGGGTTAGGGTTATTTGGGCTAGGGTTAGGGTTAGGGTTAGGGTTAGGGTTAGGGTTATGGTTAGTTGGGTTTGGGTTATGGTTAGGGTTATTTTGGTAAAGGTTAGGCTTATGGTTAGTGTTAGGGCTAGTTGGTTTAGGGTTAGGGTTAGGGTTATTTGGTTTAGGGTTAGGTTTAGGGTCAGGGTTAGTGTTAGGGTTAGGGTTATATGGGCTAGGGTTAGGGTTAGGGTTAGGGTTAGGGTTATGGTTAGTTGGGTTTGGGTTATGGTTAGGGTTATTTTGGTAAAGGTTAGGCTTATGGTTAGTGTTAGGGCTAGTTGGTTTAGGGTTAGGGTTAGGGTTATTTGGTTTAGGGTTAGGTTTAGGGTCCGGGTTAGGGTTAGGGTTAGAGTTATTTGGGCTAGGGTTAGGGTTAGGGTTAGGGTTAGGGTTAGGGTTAGGGTTAGGGTTATGGTTAGTTGGGTTAGGGTTATGGTTAGGGTTATTTTGCTAAAGGTTAGGCTTATGGTTAGTGTTAGGGCTAGTTGGTTTAGGGTTAGGGTTAGGGTTATTTGGTTTAGGGTTAGGTTTAGGGTCAGGGTTAGGGTTAGGGTTAGGGTTATTTGGGCTAGGGTTAGGGTTAGGGTTAGGGTTAGGGTTAGGGTTAGGGTTAGGGTTAGGGTTAGGGTTAGGGTTAGGGTTAGGGTTAGGGTTAGGGTTAGGGTTAGGGTTAGGGTTAGGGTTAGGGTTAGGGTTATGGTTAGTTGGGTTTGGGTTATGGTTAGGGTTATTTTGGTAAAAGTTAGGCTTATGGTTACTGTTAGGGCTAGTTGGTTTAGGGTTAGGGTTAGGGGTATTTGGTTTAGGTTTAGGTTTAGGGTCAGGTTTAGGGTTAGGGTTAGGGTTATTTGGGCTAGGGTTAGGGTTAGGGTTAGGGTTAGGGTTAGGGTTAGTTGGGTTAGGGTTATGGTTAGGGTTATTTTGGTAAAGGTTAGGCTTATGGTTAGTGTTAGGGCTAGTTGGTTTAGGGTTAGGGTTAGGGTTATTTGGTTTAGGGTTAGGTGTAGGGTCAGGTTTATGGTTAGGGTTAGGGTTATTTGGGCTAGGGTTAGGGTTAGGGTTAGGGTTAGGGTTAGGGTTATGGTTAGTTGGGTTTGGGTTATGGTTAGGGTTATTTTGGTAAAGGTTAGGCTTATGGTTAGTGTTAGGGCTAGTTGGTTTAGGGTTAGGGTTAGGGTTATTTGGTTTAGGGTTAGGTTTAGGGTCAGGGTTAGGGTTAGGGTTATTTGGGCTAGGGTTAGGGTTAGGGTTAGGGTTAGGGTTAGGGTTATGGTTAGTTGGGTTTGGGTTATGGTTAGGGTTATTTTGGTAAAGGTTAGGCTTATGGTTAGTGTTAGGGCTAGTTGGTTTAGGGTTAGGGTTAGGGTTATTTGGTTTAGGGTTAGGTTTAGGGTCAGGGTTAGGGTTAGGGTTAGGGTTATTTGGGCTAGGGTTAGGGTTAGGGTTAGGGTTAGGGTTAGGGTTAGGGTTAGGGTTAGGGTTAGGGTTAGGGTTATGGTTAGTTGGGTTTGGGTTATGGTTAGGGTTATTTTGGTAAAGGTTAGGCTTATGGTTAGTGTTAGGGCTAGTTGGTTTAGGGTTGGGGTTAGGGTTATTTGGTTTAGGGTTAGGTTTAGGGTCAGGGTTAGGGTTAGGGTTAGGGTTATATCGGCTAGGGTTAGGGTTAGGGTTAGGGTTAGGGTTAGGGTTAGGTTTATGGTTAATTGGGTTAGGGTTATGGTTAGGGTTATTTTGGTAAAGGTTAGGCTTATGGTTAGTGTTAGGGCTAGTTGGTTTAGGGTTAGGGTTATTTGGTTTAGGGTTAGGTTTAGGGTCAGGGTTAGGGTTAGGGTTAGGGTTATTTGGGCTAGGGTTAGGGTTAGGGTTAGGGTTAGGGTTAGGGTTAGGATTATGGTTAGTTGGGTTTGGGTTATGGTTAGGGTTATTTTGGTAAAGGTTAGGCTTATGGTTAGTGTTAGGGCTAGTTGGTTTAGGGTTAGGGTTAGGGGTATTTGGTTTAGGGTTAGGTTTAGGGTCAGGGTTAGGGTTAGGGTTAGGGTTATTTGGGCTAGGGTTAGGGTTAGGGTTAGGGTTAGGGTTAGGGTTATGGTTAGTTGGGTTTGGGTTATGGTTAGGGTTATTTTGGTAAAGGTTAGGCTTATGGTTAGTGTTAGGGCTAGTTGTTTTACGGTTAGGGTTAGGGTTATTTGGTTTAGGGTTAGGTTTAGGGTCAGGGTTAGGGTTAGGGTTAGGGTTATTTGGGCTAGGGTTAGGGTTAGGGTTAGGGTTAGGGTTAGGGTTATGGTTAGTTGGGTTTGGGTTATGGTTAGGGTTATTTTGGTAAAGGTTAGGCTTATGGTTAGTGTTAGGGCTAGTTGGTTTAGGGTTAGGGTTAGGGTTATTTGGTTTAGGGTTAGGTTTAGGGTCAGGGTTAGTGTTAGGGTTAGGGTTATATGGGCTAGGGTTAGGGTTAGGGTTAGGGTTAGGGTTATGGTTAGTTGGGTTTGGGTTATGGTTAGGGTTATTTTGGTAAAGGTTAGGCTTATGGTTAGTGTTAGGGCTAGTTGGTTTAGGGTTAGGGTTAGGGTTATTTGGTTTAGGGTTAGGTTTAGGGTCCGGGTTAGGGTTAGGGTTAGAGTTATTTGGGCTAGGGTTAGGGTTAGGGTTAGGGTTAGGGTTAGGGTTAGGGTTAGGGTTATGGTTAGTTGGGTTAGGGTTATGGTTAGGGTTATTTTGCTAAAGGTTAGGCTTATGGTTAGTGTTAGGGCTAGTTGGTTTAGGGTTAGGGTTAGGGTTATTTGGTTTAGGGTTAGGTTTAGGGTCAGGGTTAGGGTTAGGGTTAGGTTTATTTGGGCTAGGGTTAGGGTTAGGGTTAGGGATAGGGTTAGGGTTAGGGTTAGGGTTAGGGTTAGGGTTAGGGTTAGGGTTATGGTTAGTTGGGTTTGGGTTATGGTTAGGGTTATTTTGGTAAAAGTTAGGGTTATGGTTAGTGTTAGGGCTAGTTGGTTTAGGGTTAGGGTTAGGGGTATTTGGTTTAGGTTTAGGTTTAGGGTCAGGTTTAGGGTTAGGGTTAGGGTTATTTGGGCTAGGGTTAGGGTTAGGGTTAGGGTTATGGTTAGTTGGGTTAGGGTTATGGTTAGGGTTATTTTGGTAAAGGTTAGGCTTATGGTTAGTGTTAGGGCTAGTTGGTTTAGGGTTTGGGTTAGGGTTATTTGGTTTAGGGTTAGGTTTAGGCTCAGGGTTAGGGTTAGGGTTATTTGGGCAAGGGTTAGGGTTAGGGTTAGGGTTAGGGTTAGGGTTATGGTTAGTTGGGTTTGGGTTATGGTTAGGGTTATTTTGGTAAAGGTTAGGCTTATGGTTAGTGTTAGGGCTAGTTGGTTTAGGGTTAGGGTTAGGGTTATTTGGTTTAGGGTTAGGTTTAGGGTCAGCGTTAGGGTTAGTGTTAGGGTTATTTGGGCTAGGGTTAGGGTTAGGGTTAGGGTTAGGGTTAGGGTTAGGGTTAGGGTTAGGGTTATGGTTAGTTGGGTTTGGGTTATGGTTAGGGTTATTTTGGTAAAGGTTAGGCTTATGGTTAGTGTTAGGGCTAGTTGGTTTAGGGTTAGGGTTAGGGTTATTTGGTTTAGGGTTAGGTGTAGGGTCAGGTTTATGGTTAGGGTTAGGGTTATTTGGGCTAGGGTTAGGGTTAGGGTTAGGGTTAGGGTTAGGGTTATGGTTAGTTGGGTTTGGGTTATGGTTAGGGTTATTTTGGTAAAGGTTAGACTTATGGTTAGTGTTAGGGCTAGTTGGTTTAGGGTTAGGGTTAGGGTTAGGGTTAGGGTTATTTGGGCTAGGGTTAGGGTTAGGGTTAGGGTTAGGGTTAGGGTTAGGGTTAGGGTTAGGGTTATGGTTAGTTGGGTTAGGGTTATGGTTAGGGTTATTTTGGTAAAGGTTAGGCTTATGGTTAGTGTTAGGGCTAGTTGGTTTAGGGTTAGGGTTAGGGTTATTTGGTTTAGGGTTAGGTTTAGGGTCAGGGTTAGGGTTAGGGTTATTTGGGCTAGGGTTAGGGTTAGGGTTAGGGTTAGGGTTAGGGTTAGGGTTATGGTTAGTTGGGTTTGGGTTATGGTTAGGGTTATTTTGGTAAAGGTTAGGCTTATGGTTAGTGTTAGGGCTAGTTGGTTTAGGGTTAGGGTTATTTGGTTTAGGGTTAGGTTTAGGGTCAGGGTTAGGGTTAGGGTTATTTGGGCTAGGGTTAGGGTTAGGGTTAGGGTTAGGGTTAGGGTTAGGGTTAGGGTTAGGGTTATGGTTAGTTGGGTTAGGGTTATGGTTAGGGTTATTTTGGTAAAGGTTAGGCTTATGGTTAGTGTTAGGGCTAGTTGGTTAGGGTTAGTGTTATGGTTATTTGGTTTAGGTTTAGGTTTTGGGTCAGGGTTAGGGTTATGGTTAGGGTTATTTGGGCTAGGGTTAGGGTTAGGGTTAGGGTTAGGGTTAGGGTTAGGGTTAGGGTTAGGGTTAGGGTTAGGGTTATGGTTAGTTGGGTTTGGGTTATGGTTAGGGTTATTTTGCTAAAGGTTAGGCTTATGGTTAGTGTTAGGGCTAGTTGGTTTAGGGTAAGAGTTAGGGTTATTTGGTTTAGGTTTAGGTTTAGGGTCAGGGTTAGGGTTAGGGTTAGGGTTATTTGGGCTAGGGTTAGGGTTAGGGTTAGGGTTACGGTTATGGTTAGTTGGGTTAGGGTTATGGTTAGGGTTATTTTGGTAAAGGTTAGGCTTATGGTTAGTGTTAGGGCTAGTTGGTTTAGGGTTAGGGTTAGGGTTATTTGGTTTAGGGTTAGGTTTATGGTCAGGGTTAGGGTTAGGGTTAGGGTTATTTGGGCTAGGGTTAGGGTTAGGGTTAGGGTTAGGGTTAGGGTTAGGGTTAGGGTTAGGGTTATGGTTAGTTGGGTTTGGGTTATGGTTAGGGTTATTTTGGTAAAGGTTAGGCTTATGGTTAGTGTTAGGGCTAGTTGGTTTAGGGTTAGGGTTAGGGTTATTTGGTTTAGGGTTAGGTTTAGGCTCAGGGTTAGGGTTAGGGTTAGGGTTATTTGGGCTAGGGTTAGGGTTAGGGTTAGGGTTAGGGTTAGGGTTATGGTTAGTTGGGTTTGGGTTATGGTTAGGGTTATTTTGGTAAAGGTTAGGCTTATGGTTAGTGTTAGGGCTAGTTGGTTTAGGGTTAGGGTTAGGGTTATTTGGTTTAGGGTTAGGTTTAGGGTCAGGGTTAGGGTTAGGGTTAGGGTTATTTGGGCTAGGGTTAGGGTTAGGGTTAGGGTTAGGGTTAGGGTTAGGGTTAGGGTTAGGGTTAGGGTTAGGGTTAGTGTTAGGGTTATGGTTAGTTGGGTTAGGGTTATGGTTAGGGTTATTTTGCTAAAGGTTAGGCTTATGGTTAGTGTTAGGGCTAGTTGGTTTAGGGTTAGGGTTAGGGTTATTTGGTTTAGGGTTAGGTTTAGGGTCAGGGTTAGGGTTAGGGTTAGGGTTATTTGGGCTAGGGTTAGGGTTAGGGTTAGGGTTAGGGTTAGGGTTATGGTTAGTTGGGTTAGGGTTATGGTTAGGGTTATTTTGGTAAAGGTTAGGCTTATGGTTAGTGTTAAGGCTAGTTGGTTTAGGGTTAGGGTTAGGGTTATTTGGTTTAGGGTTAGGTTTAGGGTCAGGGTTAGGGTTAGGGTTAGGGTTATTTGGGCTAGGGTTAGGGTTAGGGTTAGGGTTAGGGTTAGGGTTATGGTTAGTTGGGTTTGGGTTATGGTTAGGGTTATTTTGGTAAAGGTTAGGCTTATGGTTAGTGTTAGGGCTAGTTGGTTTAGGGTTAGTGTTATGGTTATTTGGTTTAGGGTTAGGTTTAGGGTCAGGGTTAGGGTTAGGGTTATTTGGGCTAGGGTTAGGGTTAGGGTTAGGGTTAGGGTTAGGGTTAGGGTTAGGGTTAGGGTTAGGGTTAGGGTTAGGGTTAGGGTTGGGTTAGGGTTAGGGTTAGGGTTAGGGTTAGGGTTAGGGTTAGGGTTAGGGTTAGTTGGGTTAGGGTTATGGTTAGGGTTATTTTGGTAAAGGTTAGGCTTATGGTTAGTGTTAGGGCTAGTTGGTTTAGGGTTAGGGTTATTTGGTTTAGGGTTAGGTTTAGGGTCAGCGTTAGGGTTAGGGTTAGGGTTATTTGGGCTAGGGTTAGGGTTAGGGTTAGGGTTAGGGTTAGGGTTAGTTGGGTTAGGGTTATGGTTAGGGTTATTTTGGTAATGGTTAGGCTTATGGTTAGTGTTAGGGCTAGTTGGTTTAGGGTTAGTGTTATGGTTATTTGGTTTACGGTTAGGTTTAGGCTCAGGGTTAGGGTTAGGGTTATTTGGGCAAGGGTTAGGGTTAGGGTTAGGGTTAGGGTTAGGGTTAGGGTTATGTTTAGTTGGGTTTGGGTTATGGTTAGGGTTATTTTGGTAAAGGTTAGGCTTATGGTTAGTGTTAGGGCTAGTTGGTTTAGGGTTAGGGTTAGGGTTATTTGGTTTAGGGTTAGGTTTAGGCTCAGGGTTAGGGTTAGGGTTAGGGTTATTTGGGCTAGGGTTAGGGTCAGGGTTAGGGTTAAGGTTAGGGTTAGGGTTAGGGTTAGGGTTAGGGTTAGGGTTATTTTGGTAAAGGTTAGGCTTATGGTTAGGGTTAGGGTTAGGGTTAGGGTTAGGGTTAGGGTTAGGGTTATTTGGGCTAGGGTTAGGGTTAGGGTTAGGGTTAGGGTTAGGGTTAGGGTTATGGTTAGTTCGGTTTGGGTTTTGGTTAGGGTTATTTTGGTAAAGGTTAGGCTTATGGTTAGTGTTAGGGCTAGTTGGTTTAGGGTTAGGGTTAGGGTTATTTGGTTTAGGGTTAGGTTTAGGGTCAGGGTTAGGGTTAGGGTTAGGGTTATTTGGGCTAGGGTTAGGGTTAGGGTTAGGGTTAGGGTTAGGGTTAGGGTTAGGGTTAGGGTTAGGGTTAGTTCGGTTAGAGTTATGGTTAGGGTTATTTTGGTAAAGGTTAGGCTCATGGTTAGTGTTAGGGCTAGTTGGTTTAGGGTTAGGGTTAGGGTTATTTGGTTTAGGGTTAGGTTTAGGGTCAGGGTTAGGGTTAGGGTTAGGGTTATTTGGGCTAGGGTTAGGGTTAGGGTTAGGGTTAGGGTTATGGTTAGTTGGGTTTGGGTTATGGTTAGGGTTATTTTGGTAAAGGTTAGGCTTATGGTTAGTGTTAGGGCTAGTTGGTTTAGGGTTAGGGTTAGGGTTATTTGGTTTAGGGTTAGGTTTAGGCTCAGGGTTAGGGTTAGGGTTGGGGTTATTTGGGCTATGGTTAGGGTTAGGGTTAGGGTTAGGGTTAGGGTTAGGGTTAGGGTTAGGGTTAGGGTTAGGGTTAGGGTTAGGGTTAGGGTTAGGGTTATGGTTAGTTGGGTTTGGGTTATGGTTAGGGTTATTTTGGTAAAGGTTAGGCTTATGGTTAGTGTTAGGGCTAGTTGGTTTAGGGTTAGGGTTAGGGTTATTTGGTTTAGGGTTAGGTTTAGGGTCAGGGTTAGGGTTAGGGTTAGGGTTATATGGGCTAGGGTTAGGGTTAGGGTTAGGGTTAGGGTTATGGTTAGTTGGGTTTGGGTTATGGTTAGGGTTATTTTGGTAAAGGTTAGGCTTATGGTTAGTGTTAGGGCTAGTTGGTTTAGGGTTAGGGTTAGGGTTATTTGGTTTAGGGTTAGGTTTATGGTCAGGGTTAGGGTTAGGGTTAGGGTTATTTGGGCTAGGGTTAGGGTTAGGGTTAGGGTTAGGGTTAGGGTTAGGGTTAGGGTTAGGGTTATGGTTAGTTGGGTTTGGGTTATGGTTAGGGTTATTTTGGTAAAGGTTAGGCTTATGGTTAGTGTTAGGGCTAGTTGGTTTAGGGTTAGGGTTAGGGTTATTTGGTTTAGGGTTAGGTTTAGGCTCAGGGTTAGGGTTAGGGTTAGGGTTATTTGGGCTAGGGTTAGGGTTAGGGTTAGGGTTAGGGTTAGGGTTAGGGTTATGGTTAGTTGGGTTTGGGTTATGGTTAGGGTTATTTTGGTAAAGGTTAGGCTTATGGTTAGTGTTAGGGCTAGTTGGTTTAGGGTTAGGGTTAGGGTTATTTGGTTTAGGGTTAGGTTTAGGGTCAGGGTTAGGGTTAGGGTTAGGGTTATTTGGGCTAGGGTTAGGGTTAGGGTTAGGGTTAGGGTTAGGGTTAGGGTTAGGGTTAGGGTTAGGGTTAGTGTTAGGGTTATGGTTAGTTGGGTTAGGGTTATGGTTAGGGTTATTTTGCTAAAGGTTAGGCTTATGGTTAGTGTTAGGGCTAGTTGGTTTAGGGTTAGGGTTAGGGTTATTTGGTTTAGGGTTAGGTTTAGGGTCAGGGTTAGGGTTAGGGTTAGGGTTATTTGGGCTAGGGTTAGGGTTAGGGTTAGGGTTAGGGTTAGGGTTAGGGTTAGGGTTAGGGTTAGGGTTAGGGTTAGGGTTAGGGTTAGGGTTAGGGTTAGGGTTAGGGTTATGGTTAGTTGGGTTTGGGTTATGGTTAGGGTTATTTTGGTAAAAGTTAGGCTTATGGTTACTGTTAGGGCTAGTTGGTTTAGGGTTAGGGTTAGGGGTATTTGGTTTAGGTTTAGGTTTAGGGTCAGGTTTAGGGTTAGGGTTAGGGTTATTTGGGCTAGGGTTAGGGTTAGGGTTAGGGTTAGGGTTAGGGTTAGTTGGGTTAGGGTTATGGTTAGGGTTATTTTGGTAAAGGTTAGGCTTATGGTTAGTGTTAGGGCTAGTTGGTTTAGGGTTAGGGTTAGGGTTATTTGGTTTAGGGTTAGGTGTAGGGTCAGGTTTATGGTTAGGGTTAGGGTTATTTGGGCTAGGGTTAGGGTTAGGGTTAGGGTTAGGGTTAGGGTTATGGTTAGTTGGGTTTGGGTTATGGTTAGGGTTATTTTGGTAAAGGTTAGGCTTATGGTTAGTGTTAGGGCTAGTTGGTTTAGGGTTAGGGTTAGGGTTATTTGGTTTAGGGTTAGGTTTAGGGTCAGGGTTAGGGTTAGGGTTATTTGGGCTAGGGTTAGGGTTAGGGTTAGGGTTAGGGTTAGGGTTATGGTTAGTTGGGTTTGGGTTATGGTTAGGGTTATTTTGGTAAAGGTTAGGCTTATGGTTAGTGTTAGGGCTAGTTGGTTTAGGGTTAGGGTTAGGGTTATTTGGTTTAGGGTTAGGTTTAGGGTCAGGGTTAGGGTTAGGGTTAGGGTTATTTGGGCTAGGGTTAGGGTTAGGGTTAGGGTTAGGGTTAGGGTTAGGGTTAGGGTTAGGGTTAGGGTTAGGGTTATGGTTAGTTGGGTTTGGGTTATGGTTAGGGTTATTTTGGTAAAGGTTAGGCTTATGGTTAGTGTTAGGGCTAGTTGGTTTAGGGTTGGGGTTAGGGTTATTTGGTTTAGGGTTAGGTTTAGGGTCAGGGTTAGGGTTAGGGTTAGGGTTATATCGGCTAGGGTTAGGGTTAGGGTTAGGGTTAGGGTTAGGGTTAGGTTTATGGTTAATTGGGTTAGGGTTATGGTTAGGGTTATTTTGGTAAAGGTTAGGCTTATGGTTAGTGTTAGGGCTAGTTGGTTTAGGGTTAGGGTTATTTGGTTTAGGGTTAGGTTTAGGGTCAGGGTTAGGGTTAGGGTTAGGGTTATTTGGGCTAGGGTTAGGGTTAGGGTTAGGGTTAGGGTTAGGGTTATGGTTAGTTGGGTTTGGGTTATGGTTAGGGTTATTTTGGTAAAGGTTAGGCTTATGGTTAGTGTTAGGGCTAGTTGGTTTAGGGTTAGGGTTAGGGGTATTTGGTTTAGGGTTAGGTTTAGGGTCAGGGTTAGGGTTAGGGTTAGGGTTATTTGGGCTAGGGTTAGGGTTAGGGTTAGGGTTAGGGTTAGGGTTAGGGTTATGGTTAGTTGGGTTTGGGTTATGGTTAGGGTTATTTTGGTAAAGGTTAGGCTTATGGTTAGTGTTAGGGCTAGTTGTTTTACGGTTAGGGTTAGGGTTATTTGGTTTAGGGTTAGGTTTAGGGTCAGGGTTAGGGTTAGGGTTAGGGTTATTTGGGCTAGGGTTAGGGTTAGGGTTAGGGTTAGGGTTAGGGTTATGGTTAGTTGGGTTTGGGTTATGGTTAGGGTTATTTTGGTAAAGGTTAGGCTTAGGGTTAGTGTTAGGGCTAGTTGGTTTAGGGTTAGGGTTAGGGTTATTTGGTTTAGGGTTAGGTTTAGGGTCAGGGTTAGTGTTAGGGTTAGGGTTATATGGGCTAGGGTTAGGGTTAGGGTTAGGGTTAGGGTTATGGTTAGTTGGGTTTGGGTTATGGTTAGGGTTATTTTGGTAAAGGTTAGGCTTATGGTTAGTGTTAGGGCTAGTTGGTTTAGGGTTAGGGTTAGGGGTATTTGGTTTAGGGTTAGGTTTAGGGTCCGGGTTAGGGTTAGGGTTAGAGTTATTTGGGCTAGGGTTAGGGTTAGGGTTAGGGTTAGGGTTAGGGTTAGGGTTAGGGTTAGGGTTAGGGTTAGGGTTATGGTTAGTTGGGTTAGGGTTATGGTTAGGGTTATTTTGCTAAAGGTTAGGCTTATGGTTAGTGTTAGGGCTAGTTGGTTTAGGGTTAGGGTTAGGGTTATTTGGTTTAGGGTTAGGTTTAGGGTCAGGGTTAGGGTTAGGGTTAGGTTTATTTGGGCTAGGGTTAGGGTTAGGGTTAGGGTTAGGGTTAGGGTTAGGGTTAGGGTTAGGGTTAGGGTTAGGGTTAGGGTTAGGGTTAGGGTTAGGGTTATGGTTAGTTGGGTTTGGGTTATGGTTAGGGTTATTTTGGTAAAAGTTAGGGTTATGGTTAGTGTTAGGGCTAGTTGGTTTAGGGTTAGGGTTAGGGGTATTTGGTTTAGGTTTAGGTTTAGGGTCAGGTTTAGGGTTAGGGTTAGGGTTATTTGGGCTAGGGTTAGGGTTAGGGTTAGGGTTATGGTTAGTT
>NW_028276509.1:210000-220000 GCF_052056855.1 Sturnus vulgaris | reverse complement strand
TAGGGTTAGGGTTATGGTTAGTTCGGTTTGGGTTTTGGTTAGGGTTATTTTGGTAAAGGTTAGGCTTATGGTTAGTGTTAGGGCTAGTTGGTTTAGGGTTAGGGTTAGGGTTATTTGGTTTAGGGTTAGGTTTAGGGTCAGGGTTAGGGTTAGGGTTAGGGTTATTTGGGCTAGGGTTAGGGTTAGGGTTAGGGTTAGGGTTAGGGTTAGGGTTAGGGTTAGGGTTAGTTCGGTTAGAGTTATGGTTAGGGTTATTTTGGTAAAGGTTAGGCTTATGGTTAGTGTTAGGGCTAGTTGGTTTAGGGTTAGGGTTAGGGTTATTTGGTTTAGGGTTAGGTTTAGGGTCAGGGTTAGGGTTAGGGTTAGGGTTATTTGGGCTAGGGTTAGGGTTAGGGTTAGGGTTAGGGTTATGGTTAGTTGGGTTTGGGTTATGGTTAGGGTTATTTTGGTAAAGGTTAGGCTTATGGTTAGTGTTAGGGCTAGTTGGTTTAGGGTTAGGGTTAGGGTTATTTGGTTTAGGGTTAGGTTTAGGCTCAGGGTTAGGGTTAGGGTTAGGGTTATTTGGGCTATGGTTAGGGTTAGGGTTAGGGTTAGGGTTAGGGTTAGGGTTAGGGTTAGGGTTAGGGTTAGGGTTAGGGTTAGGGTTAGGGTTAGGGTTATGGTTAGTTGGGTTTGGGTTATGGTTAGGGTTATTTTGGTAAAGGTTAGGCTTATGGTTAGTGTTAGGGCTAGTTGGTTTAGGGTTAGGGTTAGGGTTATTTGGTTTAGGGTTAGGTGTAGGGTCAGGTTTATGGTTAGGGTTAGGGTTATTTGGGCTAGGGTTAGGGTTAGGGTTAGGGTTAGGGTTATGGTTAGTTGGGTTTGGGTTATGGTTAGGGTTATTTTGGTAAAGGTTAGACTTATGGTTAGTGTTAGGGCTAGTTGGTTTAGGGTTAGGGTTAGGGTTATTTGGTTTAGGGTTAGGTTTATGGTCAGGGTTAGGGTTAGGGTTAGGGTTATTTGGGCTAGGGTTAGGGTTAGGGTTAGGGTTAGGGTTAGGGTTAGGGTTAGGGTTATGGTTAGTTGGGTTTGGGTTATGGTTAGGGTTATTTTGGTAAAGGTTAGGCTTATGGTTAGTGTTAGGGCTAGTTGGTTTAGGGTTAGGGTTAGGGTTATTTGGTTTAGGGTTAGGTTTAGGCTCAGGGTTAGGGTTAGGGTTAGGGTTATTTGGGCTAGGGTTAGGGTTAGGGTTAGGGTTAGGGTTAGGGTTATGGTTAGTTGGGTTTGGGTTATGGTTAGGGTTATTTTGGTAAAGGTTAGGCTTATGGTTAGTGTTAGGGCTAGTTGGTTTAGGGTTAGGGTTAGGGTTATTTGGTTTAGGGTTAGGTTTAGGGTCAGGGTTAGGGTTAGGGTTAGGGTTATTTGGGCTAGGGTTAGGGTTAGGGTTAGGGTTAGGGTTAGGGTTAGGGTTAGGGTTAGGGTTAGGGTTAGTGTTAGGGTTATGGTTAGTTGGGTTAGGGTTATGGTTAGGGTTATTTTGCTAAAGGTTAGGCTTATGGTTAGTGTTAGGGCTAGTTGGTTTAGGGTTAGGGTTAGGGTTATTTGGTTTAGGGTTAGGTTTAGGGTCAGGGTTAGGGTTAGGGTTAGGGTTATTTGGGCTAGGGTTAGGGTTAGGGTTAGGGTTAGGGTTAGGGTTAGGGTTAGGGTTAGGGTTAGGGTTAGGGTTAGGGTTAGGGTTAGGGTTAGGGTTATGGTTAGTTGGGTTTGGGTTATGGTTAGGGTTATTTTGGTAAAAGTTAGGCTTATGGTTACTGTTAGGGCTAGTTGGTTTAGGGTTAGGGTTAGGGGTATTTGGTTTAGGTTTAGGTTTAGGGTCAGGTTTAGGGTTAGGGTTAGGGTTATTTGGGCTAGGGTTAGGGTTAGGGTTAGGGTTAGGGTTAGGGTTAGTTGGGTTAGGGTTATGGTTAGGGTTATTTTGGTAAAGGTTAGGCTTATGGTTAGTGTTAGGGCTAGTTGGTTTAGGGTTAGGGTTAGGGTTATTTGGTTTAGGGTTAGGTGTAGGGTCAGGTTTATGGTTAGGGTTAGGGTTATTTGGGCTAGGGTTAGGGTTAGGGTTAGGGTTAGGGTTAGGGTTATGGTTAGTTGGGTTTGGGTTATGGTTAGGGTTATTTTGGTAAAGGTTAGGCTTATGGTTAGTGTTAGGGCTAGTTGGTTTAGGGTTAGGGTTAGGGTTATTTGGTTTAGGGTTAGGTTTAGGGTCAGGGTTAGGGTTAGGGTTATTTGGGCTAGGGTTAGGGTTAGGGTTAGGGTTAGGGTTAGGGTTATGGTTAGTTGGGTTTGGGTTATGGTTAGGGTTATTTTGGTAAAGGTTAGGCTTATGGTTAGTGTTAGGGCTAGTTGGTTTAGGGTTAGGGTTAGGGTTATTTGGTTTAGGGTTAGGTTTAGGGTCAGGGTTAGGGTTAGGGTTAGGGTTATTTGGGCTAGGGTTAGGGTTAGGGTTAGGGTTAGGGTTAGGGTTAGGGTTAGGGTTAGGGTTAGGGTTATGGTTAGTTGGGTTTGGGTTATGGTTAGGGTTATTTTGGTAAAGGTTAGGCTTATGGTTAGTGTTAGGGCTAGTTGGTTTAGGGTTGGGGTTAGGGTTATTTGGTTTAGGGTTAGGTTTAGGGTCAGGGTTAGGGTTAGGGTTAGGGTTATATCGGCTAGGGTTAGGGTTAGGGTTAGGGTTAGGGTTAGGGTTAGGGTTAGGTTTATGGTTAATTGGGTTAGGGTTATGGTTAGGGTTATTTTGGTAAAGGTTAGGCTTATGGTTAGTGTTAGGGCTAGTTGGTTTAGGGTTAGGGTTATTTGGTTTAGGGTTAGGTTTAGGGTCAGGGTTAGGGTTAGGGTTAGGGTTATTTGGGCTAGGGTTAGGGTTAGGGTTAGGGTTAGGGTTAGGGTTAGGGTTATGGTTAGTTGGGTTTGGGTTATGGTTAGGGTTATTTTGGTAAAGGTTAGGCTTATGGTTAGTGTTAGGGCTAGTTGGTTTAGGGTTAGGGTTAGGGGTATTTGGTTTAGGGTTAGGTTTAGGGTCAGGGTTAGGGTTAGGGTTAGGGTTATTTGGGCTAGGGTTAGGGTTAGGGTTAGGGTTAGGGTTAGGGTTATGGTTAGTTGGGTTTGGGTTATGGTTAGGGTTATTTTGGTAAAGGTTAGGCTTATGGTTAGTGTTAGGGCTAGTTGTTTTACGGTTAGGGTTAGGGTTATTTGGTTTAGGGTTAGGTTTAGGGTCAGGGTTAGGGTTAGGGTTAGGGTTATTTGGGCTAGGGTTAGGGTTAGGGTTAGGGTTAGGGTTAGGGTTATGGTTAGTTGGGTTTGGGTTATGGTTAGGGTTATTTTGGTAAAGGTTAGGCTTATGGTTAGTGTTAGGGCTAGTTGGTTTAGGGTTAGGGTTAGGGTTATTTGGTTTAGGGTTAGGTTTAGGGTCAGGGTTAGTGTTAGGGTTAGGGTTATATGGGCTAGGGTTAGGGTTAGGGTTAGGGTTAGGGTTATGGTTAGTTGGGTTTGGGTTATGGTTAGGGTTATTTTGGTAAAGGTTAGGCTTATGGTTAGTGTTAGGGCTAGTTGGTTTAGGGTTAGGGTTAGGGTTATTTGGTTTAGGGTTAGGTTTAGGGTCCGGGTTAGGGTTAGGGTTAGAGTTATTTGGGCTAGGGTTAGGGTTAGGGTTAGGGTTAGGGTTAGGGTTAGGGTTAGGGTTAGGGTTAGGGTTATGGTTAGTTGGGTTAGGGTTATGGTTAGGGTTATTTTGCTAAAGGTTAGGCTTATGGTTAGTGTTAGGGCTAGTTGGTTTAGGGTTAGGGTTAGGGTTATTTGGTTTAGGGTTAGGTTTAGGGTCAGGGTTAGGGTTAGGGTTAGGTTTATTTGGGCTAGGGTTAGGGTTAGGGTTAGGGATAGGGTTAGGGTTAGGGTTAGGGTTAGGGTTAGGGTTAGGGTTAGGGTTATGGTTAGTTGGGTTTGGGTTATGGTTAGGGTTATTTTGGTAAAAGTTAGGGTTATGGTTAGTGTTAGGGCTAGTTGGTTTAGGGTTAGGGTTAGGGGTATTTGGTTTAGGTTTAGGTTTAGGGTCAGGTTTAGGGTTAGGGTTAGGGTTATTTGGGCTAGGGTTAGGGTTAGGGTTAGGGTTATGGTTAGTTGGGTTAGGGTTATGGTTAGGGTTATTTTGGTAAAGGTTAGGCTTATGGTTAGTGTTAGGGCTAGTTGGTTTAGGGTTTGGGTTAGGGTTATTTGGTTTAGGGTTAGGTTTAGGCTCAGGGTTAGGGTTAGGGTTATTTGGGCAAGGGTTAGGGTTAGGGTTAGGGTTAGGGTTAGGGTTATGGTTAGTTGGGTTTGGGTTATGGTTAGGGTTATTTTGGTAAAGGTTAGGCTTATGGTTAGTGTTAGGGCTAGTTGGTTTAGGGTTAGGGTTAGGGTTATTTGGTTTAGGGTTAGGTTTAGGGTCAGCGTTAGGGTTAGTGTTAGGGTTATTTGGGCTAGGGTTAGGGTTAGGGTTAGGGTTAGGGTTAGGGTTAGGGTTAGGGTTAGGGTTAGGGTTATGGTTAGTTGGGTTTGGGTTATGGTTAGGGTTATTTTGGTAAAGGTTAGGCTTATGGTTAGTGTTAGGGCTAGTTGGTTTAGGGTTAGGGTTAGGGTTATTTGGTTTAGGGTTAGGTGTAGGGTCAGGTTTATGGTTAGGGTTAGGGTTATTTGGGCTAGGGTTAGGGTTAGGGTTAGGGTTAGGGTTAGGGTTATGGTTAGTTGGGTTTGGGTTATGGTTAGGGTTATTTTGGTAAAGGTTAGACTTATGGTTAGTGTTAGGGCTAGTTGGTTTAGGGTTAGGGTTAGGGTTAGGGTTAGGGTTATTTGGGCTAGGGTTAGGGTTAGGGTTAGGGTTAGGGTTAGGGTTAGGGTTAGGGTTAGGGTTATGGTTAGTTGGGTTAGGGTTATGGTTAGGGTTATTTTGGTAAAGGTTAGGCTTATGGTTAGTGTTAGGGCTAGTTGGTTTAGGGTTAGGGTTAGGGTTATTTGGTTTAGGGTTAGGTTTAGGGTCAGGGTTAGGGTTAGGGTTATTTGGGCTAGGGTTAGGGTTAGGGTTAGGGTTAGGGTTAGGGTTAGGGTTATGGTTAGTTGGGTTTGGGTTATGGTTAGGGTTATTTTGGTAAAGGTTAGGCTTATGGTTAGTGTTAGGGCTAGTTGGTTTAGGGTTAGGGTTATTTGGTTTAGGGTTAGGTTTAGGGTCAGGGTTAGGGTTAGGGTTATTTGGGCTAGGGTTAGGGTTAGGGTTAGGGTTAGGGTTAGGGTTAGGGTTAGGGTTAGGGTTATGGTTAGTTGGGTTAGGGTTATGGTTAGGGTTATTTTGGTAAAGGTTAGGCTTATGGTTAGTGTTAGGGCTAGTTGGTTTAGGGTTAGTGTTATGGTTATTTGGTTTAGGTTTAGGTTTTGGGTCAGGGTTAGGGTTATGGTTAGGGTTATTTGGGCTAGGGTTAGGGTTAGGGTTAGGGTTAGGGTTAGGGTTAGGGTTAGGGTTAGGGTTAGGGTTAGGGTTATGGTTAGTTGGGTTTGGGTTATGGTTAGGGTTATTATGGTAAAGGTTAGGCTTATGGTTAGTGTTAGGGCTAGTTGGTTTAGGGTAAGGGTTAGGGTTATTTGGTTTAGGTTTAGGTTTAGGGTCAGGGTTAGGGTTAGGGTTAGGGTTATTTGGGCTAGGGTTAGGGTTAGGGTTAGGGTTACGGTTATGGTTAGTTGGGTTAGGGTTATGGTTAGGGTTATTTTGGTAAAGGTTAGGCTTATGGTTAGTGTTAGGGCTAGTTGGTTTAGGGTTGGCGTTAGGGTTATTTGGTTTAGGGTTAGGTTTAGGGTCAGTGTTAGGGTTAGGTTTAGGGTTATTTGGGCTAGGGTTAGGGTTAGGGTTAGGGTTAGGGTTAGGGTTAGGGTTAGGGTTAGGGTTAGGGTTATGGTTAGTTGGGTTTGGGTTATGGTTAGGGTTATTTTGGTAAAGGTTAGGCTTATGGTTAGTGTTAGGGCTAGTTGGTTTAGGGTTAGGGTTAGGGTTATTTGGTTTAGGGTTAGGGTTAGGGTTAGGGTTAGGGTTATGGTTAGTTGGGTTTGGGTTATGGTTAGGGTTATTTTGGTAAAGGTTAGGCTTATGGTTAGTGTTAGGGCTAGTTGGTTTAGGGTTAGGGTTAGGGTTATTTGGTTTAGGGTTAGGGTTAGGGTCAGGTTTAGGGTTAGGGTTAGGGTTATTTGAGCTAGGGTTAGGGTTAGGGTTAGGGTTAGGGTTAGGGTTAGGGTTAGGGTTAGGGTTAGGGTTAGTTGGGTTTGGGTTATGGTTAGGGTTATTTTCGTAAAGGTTAGGCTTATGGTTAGTGTTAGGGCTAGCCGGTTTAGGGTTAGGGTTAGGGTTATTTGGTTTAGGGTTAGGTTTAGGGTCAGGGTTAGGGTTAGGGTTAGGGTTATTTGGGCTAGGGTTAGGGTTAGGGTTAGGGTTAGGGTTAGGGTTAGTTGGGTTTGGGTTATGGTTAGGGTTATTTTGGTAAAGGTTAGGCTTATGGTTAGTGTTAGGGCTAGTTGGTTTAGGGTTAGGGTTAGGGTTATTTGGTTTAGTGTTAGTTGTAGGGTCAGGGTTAGGGTTAGGGTTAGGGTTATTTGGGCTAGGGTTAGGGTTAGGGTTAGGGTTAGGGTTAGGGTTATGGTTAGTTGAGTTAGGGTTATGGTTAGGGTTATTTTGGTAAAGGTTAGGCTTATGGTTAGTGTTAGGGCTAGTTGGTTTAGGGTTAGGGTTAGGGTTATTTGGTTTAGGGTTAGGTTTAGGGTCAGGGTTAGGGTTAGGGTTAGGGTTATTTGGGCTAGGGTTAGGGTTAGGGTTAGGGTTAGGGTTAGGGTTATGGTTAGTTGGGTTAGGGTTATGGTTAGGGTTATTTTGCTAAAGGTTAGGCTTATGGTTAGTGTTAGGGCTAGTTGGTTTAGGGTTAGGGTTAGGGTTATTTGGTTTAGGGTTAGGTTTAGGGTCAGGGTTAGGGTTAGGGTTAGGGTTATTTGGGCTAGGGTTAGGGTTAGGGTTAGGGTTAGGGTTATGGTTAGTTGGGTTTGGGTTATGGTTAGGGTTATTTTGGTAAAGGTTAGGCTTATGGTTAGTGTTAGGGCTAGTTGGTTTAGGGTTAGGGTTAGGGTTATTTGGTTTAGGGTTAGGTTTAGGGTCAGGGTTAGGGTTAGGGTTAGGGTTATTTGGGCTAGGGTTAGGGTTAGGGTTAGGGTTAGGGTTATGGTTAGTTGGGTTTGGGTTATGGTTAGGGTTATTTTGATAAAGGTTAGGCTTATGGTTAGTGTTAGGGCTAGTTGGTTTAGGGTTAGGGTTAGGGTTATTTGGTTTAGGGTTAGGTTTAGGGTCAGGGTTAGGGTTAGGGTTAGGGTTATTTGGGCTAGGGTTAGGGTTAGGGTTAGGGTTAGGGTTATGGTTAGTTGGGTTAGGGTTATGGTTAGGGTTATTTTGGAAAAGGTTAGGCTTATGGTAAGTGTTAGGGCTAGTTGGTTTAGGGTTAGGGTTAGGGTTATTTGGTTTAGGGTTAGTTTTAGGGTTAGGGTTAGGGTTAGGGTTAGGGTTATGGTTAGTTGGGTTTGGGTTATGGTTAGGGTTATTTTGGTAAAGGTTAGACTTATGGTTAGTGTTAGGGCTAGTTGGTTTAGGGTTAGGGTTAGGGTTATTTGGTTTAGGGTTAGGTTTAGGGTCAGGGTTAGGGTTAGGGTTAGGGTTATTTGGGCTAGGGTTAGGGTTAGGGTTAGGGTTAGGGTTAGGGTTAGGGTTAGGGTTATGGTTAGTTGGGTTTGGGTTATGGTTAGGGTTATTTTGATAAAGGTTAGGCTTATGGTTAGTGTTAGGGCTAGTTGGTTTAGGGTTAGGGTTAGGGTTATTTGGTTTAGGGTTAGGTTTAGGGTCAGGGTTAGGGTTAGGGTTAGGGTTATTTGGGCTAGGGTTAGGGTTAGGGTTAGGGTTAGGGTTATGGTTAGTTGGGTTAGGGTTATGGTTAGGGTTATTTTGGAAAAGGTTAGGCTTATGGTAAGTGTTAGGGCTAGTTGGTTTAGGGTTAGGGTTAGGGTTATTTGGTTTAGGGTTAGTTTTAGGGTTAGGGTTAGGGTTAGGGTTAGGGTTATGGTTAGTTGGGTTTGGGTTATGGTTAGGGTTATTTTGGTAAAGGTTAGACTTATGGTTAGTGTTAGGGCTAGTTGGTTTAGGGTTAGGGTTAGGGTTATTTGGTTTAGGGTTAGGTTTAGGGTCAGGGTTAGGGTTAGGGTTAGGGTTATTTGGGCTAGGGTTAGGGTTAGGGTTAGGGTTAGGGTTAGGGTTAGGGTTAGGGTTATGGTTAGTTGGGTTAGGGTTATGGTTAGGGTTATTTTGGTAAAGGTTAGGCTTATGGTTAGTGTTAGGGCTAGTTGGATTAGGGTTAGGGTTAGGGTTATTTGGTTTAGGTTTAGGTTTTGGGTCAGGGTTAGGGTTATGGTTAGGGTTATTTGGGCTAGGGTTAGGGTTAGGGTTAGGGTTAGGGTTAGGGTTATGGTTAGTTGGGTTAGGGTTATGGTTAGGGTTATTTTGGTAAAGGTTAGGCTTATGGTTAGTGTTAGGGCTAGTTGGTTTAGGGTTAGGGTTATTTGGTTTAGGGTTAGGTTTAGGGTCAGGGTTAGGGTTAGGGTTATTTGGGCTAGGGTTAGGGTTAGGGTTAGGGTTAGGGTTAGGGTTAGGGTTAGGGTTAGGGTTATGGTTAGTTGGGTTAGGGTTATGGTTAGGGTTATTTTGGTAATGGTTAGGCTTATGGTTAGTGTTAGGGCTAGTTGGTTTAGGGTTAGTGTTATGGCTATTTGGTTTAGGTTTAAGTTTTGGGTCAGGGTTAGGGTTATGGTTAGGGTTATTTGGGCTAGGGTTAGGGTTAGGGTTAGGGTTAGGGTTAGGGTTAGGGTTAGGGTTAGGGTTAGCGTTAGGGTTATGGTTAGTTGGGTTTGGGTTATGGTTAGGGTTATTTTGGTAAAGGTTAGGCTTATGGTTAGTGTTAGGGCTAGTTGGTTTAGGGTAAGGGTTAGGGTTATTTGGTTTAGGTTTAGGTTTAGGGTCAGGGTTAGGGTTAGGGTTAGGGTTATTTGGGCTAGGGTTAGGGTTAGGGTTAGGGTTACGGTTATGGTTAGTTGGGTTAGGGTTATGGTTAGGGTTATTTTGGTAAAGGTTAGGCTTATGGTTAGTGTTAGGGCTAGTTGGTTTAGGGTTAGCGTTAGGGTTATTTGGTTTAGGGTTAGGTTTAGGGTCAGTGTTAGGGTTAGGTTTAGGGTTATTTGGGCTAGGGTTAGGGTTAGGGTTAGGGTTAGGGTTAGGGTTAGGGTTATGGTTAGTTGGGTTTGGGTTATGGTTAGGGTTATTTTGGTAAAGGTTAGGCTTATGGTTAGTGTTAGGGCTAGTTGGTTTAGGGTTAGGGTTAGGGTTATTTGGTTTAGGGTTAGGGTTAGGGTTAGGGTTCGGGTTATGGTTAGTTGGGTTTGGGTTATGGTTAGGGTTATTTTGGTAAAGGTTAGGCTTATGGTTAGTGTTAGGGCTAGTTGGTTTAGGGTTAGGGTTAGGGTTATTTGGTTTAGGGTTAGGGTTAGGGTTAGGGTCAGGGTTAGGGTTAGGGTTAGGGTTATTTGAGCTAGGGTTAGGGTTAGGGTTAGGGTTAGGGTTAGGGTTAGGTTCAGGGTTAGGGTTAGGGTTAGTTGGGTTTGGGTTATGGTTAGGGTTATTTTCGTAAAGGTTAGGCTTATGGTTAGTGTTAGGGCTAGCCGGTTTAGGGTTAGGGTTAGGGTTATTTGGTTTAGGGTTAGGTTTAGGGTCAGGTTTAGGGTTAGGGTTAGGGTTATTTGGGCTAGGGTTAGGGTTAGGGTTAGGGTTAGGGTTAGTTGGGTTTGGGTTATGGTTAGGGTTATTTTGGTAAAGGTTAGGCTTATGGTTAGTGTTAGGGCTAGTTGGTTTAGGGTTAGGGTTAGGGGTATTTGGTTT
>NW_028276509.1:177500-182500 GCF_052056855.1 Sturnus vulgaris | reverse complement strand
GGTTAGTGTTAGGGCTAGTTGGTTTAGGGTTAGGGTTAGGGTTATTTGGTTTAGGGTTAGGTTTAGGGTTAGGGTTAGGGTTAGGGTTAGGGTTATTTGGGCTAGGGTTAGGGTTAGGGTTAGGGTTAGGGTTAGGGTTAGGGTTAGGGTTAGGGTTCGGGTTAGGGTTATGGTTAGTTGGGTTTGGGTAATGGTTAGGGTTATTTTGGTAAAGGTTAGGCATATGGTTAGTGTTAGGGCTAGTTGGTTTAGGGTTAGGGTTAGGGCTATTTGGTTTAGTGTTAGGTGTAGGGTCAGGTTTATGGTTAGGGTTAGGGTTATTTGGGCTAGGGTTAGGGTTAGGGTTAGGGTTAGGGTTAGGGTTAGGGTTATGGTTAGTTGGGTTTGGGTTATGGTTAGGGTTATTTTGGTAAAGGTTAGGCTTATGGTTAGTGTTAGGGCTAGTTGGTTTAGGGTTAGGGTTAGGGTTATTTGGTTTAGGGTTAGGTTTAGGGTCAGGGTTAGGGTTAGGGTTATTTGGGCTAGGGTTAGGGTTAGGGTTAGGGTTAGGGTTAGGGTTAGGGTTATGGTTAGTTGGGTTTGGGTTATGGTTAGGGTTATTTTGGTAAAGGTTAGGCTTATGGTTAGTGTTAGGGCTAGTTGGTTTAGGGTTAGGGTTAGGGTTATTTGGTTTAGGGTTAGGTTTAGGGTCAGGGTTAGGGTTAGGGTTAGGGTTATTTGGGCTAGGGTTAGGGTTAGGGTTAGGGTTAGGGTTAGGGTTAGGGTTAGGGTTATGGTTAGTTGGGTTTGGGTTATGGTTAGGGTTATTTTGCTAAAGGTTAGGCTTATGGTTAGTGTTAGGGCTAGTTGGTTTAGGGTTAGGGTTAGGGTTATTTGGTTTAGGGTTAGGTTTAGGGTCAGGGTTAGGGTTAGGGTTAGGGTTATATGGGCTAGGGTTAGGGTTAGGGTTAGGGTTAGGGTTAGGGTTAGGGTTAGTTGGGTTTGGGTTATGGTTAGGGTTATTTTGGTAAAGGTTAGGCTTATGGTTAGTGTTAGGGCTAGTTGGTTTAGGGTTAGGGTTAGGGTTATTTGGTTTAGGGTTAGGTTTAGGGTCAGGGTTAGGGTTAGGGTTAGGGTTATTTGGGCTAGGGTTAGGGTTAGGGTTAGGGTTAGGGTTAGGGTTATGTTTAGTTGGGTTTGGGTTATGGTTAGGGTTATTTTGGTAAAGGTTAGGCTTATGGTTAGTGTTAGGGCTAGTTGGTTTAGGGTTAGGGTTAGGGGTATTTGGTTTAGGGTTAGGTTTAGGGTCAGGGTTAGGGTTAGGGTTAGGGTTATTTGGGCTAGGGTTAGAGTTAGGGTTAGGGTTAGGGTTAGGGTTATGGTTAGTTGGGTTTGGGTTATGGTTAGGGTTATTTTGGTAAAGGTTAGGCTTATGGTTAGTGTTAGGGCTAGTTGGTTTAGGGTTAGGGTTAGGGGTATTTGGTTTAGGGTTAGGTTTAGGCTCAGGGTTAGGGTTAGGGTTAGGGTTATTTGGGCTAGGGTTAGGGTTAGGGTTAGGGTTAGGGTTAGGGTTATGGTTAGTTGGGTTTGGGTTATGGTTAGGGTTATTTTGGTAAAGGTTAGGCTTATGGTTAGTGTTAGGGCTAGTTGGTTTAGGGTTAGGGTTAGGGTTATTTGGTTTAGGGTTAGGTTTAGGGTCAGGGTTAGGGTTAGGGTTAGGGTTATTTGGGCTAGGGTTAGGGTTAGGGTTAGGGTTAGGGTTAGGGTTAGGGTTAGGGTTAGGGTTATGGTTAGTTGGGTTAGGGTTATGATTAGGGTTATTTTGCTAAAGGTTAGGCTTATGGTTAGTGTTAGGGCTAGTTGGTTTAGGGTTAGGGTTAGGGTTATTTGGTTTAGGGTTAGGTTTAGGGTCAGGGTTAGGGTTAGGGTTAGGGTTATTTGGGCTAGGGTTAGGGTTAGGGTTAGGGTTAGGGTTAGGGTTAGGGTTAGGGTTAGGGTTAGGGTTAGGGTTAGGGTTAGGTTTAGGGTTATGGTTAGTTGGGTTTGGGTTATGGTTAGGGTTATTTTGGTAAAAGTTAGGCTTATGGTTAGTGTTAGGGCTAGTTGGTTTAGGGTTAGGGTTAGGGGTATTTGGTTTAGGTTTAGGTTTAGGGTCAGGTTTAGGGTTAGGGTTAGGGTTATTTGGGCTAGGGTTAGGGTTAGGGTTAGGGTTAGGGTTAGGGTTAGGGTTATGGTTAGTTGGGTTTGGGTTATGGTTAGGGTTATTTTGGTAAAGGTTAGGCTTATGGTTAGTGTTAGGGCTAGTTGGTTTAGGGTTAGGGTTAGGGTTATTTGGTTTAGGGTTAGGTTTAGGGTCAGCGTTAGGGTTAGGGTTATTTGGGCTAGGGCTAGGGTTAGGGTTAGGGTTAGGGTTAGGGTTAGGGTTATGGTTAGTTGGGTTTGGGTTATGGTTAGGGTTATTTTGGTAAAGGTTAGGCTTATGGTTAGTGTTAGGGCTAGTTGGTTTAGGGTTAGGGTTAGGGTTATTTGGTTTAGGGTTAGGTTTAGGGTCAGGGTTAGGGTTAGGGTTAGGGTTAGGGTTATTTGGGCTAGGGTTAGGGTTAGGGTTAGGGTTAGGGTTATGGTTAGTTGGGTTAGGGTTATGGTTAGGGTTATTTTGGTAAAGGTTAGGCTTATGGTTAGTGTTAGGGCTAGTTGGTTTAGGGTTAGGGTTAGGGTTATTTGGTTTAGGGTTAGGTTTAGGGTCAGGGTTAGGGTTAGGGTTATTTGGGCTAGGGTTAGGGTTAGGGTTAGGGTTAGGGTTAGGGTTAGGGTTAGGGTTAGGGTTATGGTTAGTTGGGTTTGGGTTATGGTTAGGGTTATTTTGGTAAAGGTTAGGCTTATGGTTAGTGTTAGGGCTAGTTGGTTTAGGGTTAGGGTTAGGGTTATTTGGTTTAGTGTTAGGTGTAGGGTCAGGTTTATGGTTAGGGTTAGGGTTATTTGGGCTAGGGTTAGGGTTAGGGTTAGGGTTAGGGTTAGGGTTAGGGTTAGGGTTAGGGTTATGGTTAGTTGGGTTTGTTTTATGGTTAGGGTTATTTTGGTAAAGGTTAGGCTTATGGTTAGTGTTAGGGCTAGTTGGTTTAGGGTTAGGGTTAGGGTTATTTGGTTTAGGGTTAGGTTTAGGGTCAGGGTTAGGGTTAGGGTTAGGGTTATTTGGGCTAGGGTTAGGGTTAGGGTTAGGGTTAGGGTTAGGGTTAGGGTTATGGTTAGTTGGGTTTGGGTTATGGTTAGGGTTATTTTGCTAAAGGTTAGGCTTATGGTTAGTGTTAGGGCTAGTTGGTTTAGGGTTAGGGTTAGGGTTATTTGGTTTAGGGTTAGGTTTAGGGTCAGGGTTAGGGTTAGGGTTAGGGTTAGGGTTAGGGTTAGGGTTAGGGTTAGGGTTAGGGTTAGGGTTAGGGTTAGGGTTAGGGTTAGGGTTATTTGGGCTAGGGTTAGGGTTAGGGTTAGGGTTAGGGTTAGGGTTAGGGTTAGGGTTAGGGTTCGGGTTAGGGTTATGGTTAGTTGGGTTTGGGTAATGGTTAGGGTTATTTTGGTAAAGGTTAGGCATATGGTTAGTGTTAGAGCTAGTTGGTTTAGGGTTAGGGTTAGGGCTATTTGGTTTAGTGTTAGGTGTAGGGTCAGGTTTATGGTTAGGGTTAGGGTTATTTGGGCTAGGGTTAGGGTTAGGGTTAGGGTTAGGGTTAGGGTTAGGGTTATGGTTGGTTGGGTTTGGGTTATGGTTAGGGTTATTTTGGTAAAGGTTAGGCTTATGGTTAGTGTTAGGGCTAGTTGGTTTAGGGTTAGGGTTAGGGTTATTTGGTTTAGGGTTAGGTTTAGGGTCAGGGTTAGGGTTAGGGTTATTTGGGCTAGGGTTAGGGTTAGGGTTAGGGTTAGGGTTAGGGTTAGGGTTATGGTTAGTTGGGTTTGGGTTATGGTTAGGGTTATTTTGGTAAAGGTTAGGCTTATGGTTAGTGTTAGGGCTAGTTGGTTTAGGGTTAGGGTTAGGGTTATTTGGTTTAGGGTTAGGTTTAGGGTCAGGGTTAGGGTTAGGGTTAGGGTTATTTGGGCTAGGGTTAGGGTTAGGGTTAGGGTTAGGGTTAGGGTTAGGGTTAGGGTTATGGTTAGTTGGGTTTGGGTTATGGTTAGGGTTATTTTGCTAAAGGTTAGGCTTATGGTTAGTGTTAGGGCTAGTTGGTTTAGGGTTAGGGTTAGGGTTATTTGGTTTAGGGTTAGGTTTAGGGTCAGGGTTAGGGTTAGGGTTATATGGGCTAGGGTTAGGGTTAGGGTTAGGGTTAGGGTTAGGGTTAGGGTTAGGGTTATGGTTAGTTGGGTTTGGGTTATGGTTAGGGTTATTTTGGTAAAGGTTAGGCTTATGGTTAGTGTTAGGGCTAGTTGGTTTAGGGTTAGGGTTAGGGTTATTTGGTTTAGGGTTAGGTTTAGGGTCAGGGTTAGGGTTAGGGTTAGGGTTATTTGGGCTAGGGTTAGGGTTAGGGTTAGGGTTAGGGTTAGGGTTATGTTTAGTTGGGTTTGGGTTATGGTTAGGGTTATTTTGGTAAAGGTTAGGCTTATGGTTAGTGTTAGGGCTAGTTGGTTTAGGGTTAGGGTTAGGGGTATTTGGTTTAGGGTTAGGTTTAGGGTCAGGGTTAGGGTTAGGGTTAGGGTTATTTGGGCTAGGGTTAGGGTTAGGGTTAGGGTTAGGGTTAGGGTTAGGGTTAGGGTTAGGGTTAGGGTTATGGTTAGTTGGGTTAGGGTTATGATTAGGGTTATTTTGCTAAAGGTTAGGCTTATGGTTAGTGTTAGGGCTAGTTGGTTTAGGGTTAGGGTTAGGGTTATTTGGTTTAGGGTTAGGTTTAGGGTCAGGGTTAGGGTTAGGGTTAGGGTTATTTGGGCTAGGGTTAGGGTTAGGGTTAGGGTTAGGGTTAGGGTTAGGGTTAGGGTTAGGGTTAGGGTTAGGGTTAGGGTTAGGGTTAGGGTTAGGGTTAGGGTTAGGGTTAGGTTTAGGG
>NW_028276509.1:162500-167500 GCF_052056855.1 Sturnus vulgaris | reverse complement strand
GGTTAGGGTTATTTTGGTAAAGGTTAGGCTTATGGTTAGTGTTAGGGCTAGTTGGTTTAGGGTTAGGGTTAGGGTTATTTGGTTTAGGGTTAGGTTTAGGGTCAGGGTTAGGGTTAGGGTTAGGGTTAGGGTTATTTGGGCTAGGGTTAGGGTTAGGGTTAGGGTTAGGGTTAGGGTTAGGGTTAGGGTTAGGGTTAGGGTTAGGGTTATTTGGGCTAGGGTTAGGGTTAGGGTTAGGGTTAGGGTTAGGGTTAGGGTTAGGGTTAGGGTTCGGGTTAGGGTTATGGTTAGTTGGGTTTGGGTAATGGTTAGGGTTATTTTGGTAAAGGTTAGGCATATGGTTAGTGTTAGAGCTAGTTGGTTTAGGGTTAGGGTTAGGGCTATTTGGTTTAGTGTTAGGTGTAGGGTCAGGTTTATGGTTAGGGTTAGGGTTATTTGGGCTAGGGTTAGGGTTAGGGTTAGGGTTAGGGTTAGGGTTATGGTTAGTTGGGTTTGGGTTATGGTTAGGGTTATTTTGGTAAAGGTTAGGCTTATGGTTAGTGTTAGGGCTAGTTGGTTTAGGGTTAGGGTTAGGGTTATTTGGTTTAGGGTTAGGTTTAGGGTCAGGGTTAGGGTTAGGGTTATTTGGGCTAGGGTTAGGGTTAGGGTTAGGGTTAGGGTTAGGGTTAGGGTTATGGTTAGTTGGGTTTGGGTTATGGTTAGGGTTATTTTGGTAAAGGTTAGGCTTATGGTTAGTGTTAGGGCTAGTTGGTTTAGGGTTAGGGTTAGGGTTATTTGGTTTAGGGTTAGGTTTAGGGTCAGGGTTAGGGTTAGGGTTAGGGTTATTTGGGCTAGGGTTAGGGTTAGGGTTAGGGTTAGGGTTAGGGTTAGGGTTATGGTTAGTTGGGTTTGGGTTATGGTTAGGGTTATTTTGCTAAAGGTTAGGCTTATGGTTAGTGTTAGGGCTAGTTGGTTTAGGGTTAGGGTTAGGGTTATTTGGTTTAGGGTTAGGTTTAGGGTCAGGGTTAGGGTTAGGGTTATATGGGCTAGGGTTAGGGTTAGGGTTAGGGTTAGGGTTAGGGTTAGGGTTAGGGTTATGGTTAGTTGGGTTTGGGTTATGGTTAGGGTTATTTTGGTAAAGGTTAGGCTTATGGTTAGTGTTAGGGCTAGTTGGTTTAGGGTTAGGGTTAGGGTTATTTGGTTTAGGGTTAGGTTTAGGGTCAGGGTTAGGGTTAGGGTTAGGGTTATTTGGGCTAGGGTTAGGGTTAGGGTTAGGGTTAGGGTTAGGGTTAGGGTTATGTTTAGTTGGGTTTGGGTTATGGTTAGGGTTATTTTGGTAAAGGTTAGGCTTATGGTTAGTGTTAGGGCTAGTTGGTTTAGGGTTAGGGTTAGGGGTATTTGGTTTAGGGTTAGGTTTAGGGTCAGGGTTAGGGTTAGGGTTAGGGTTATTTGGGCTAGGGTTAGGGTTAGGGTTAGGGTTAGGGTTAGGGTTAGGGTTAGGGTTAGTTGGGTTTGGGTTATGATTAGGGTTATTTTGCTAAAGGTTAGGCTTATGGTTAGTGTTAGGGCTAGTTGGTTTAGGGTTAGGGTTAGGGTTATTTGGTTTAGGGTTAGGTTTAGGGTCAGGGTTAGGGTTAGGGTTAGGGTTATTTGGGCTAGGGTTAGGGTTAGGGTTAGGGTTAGGGTTAGGGTTAGGGTTAGGGTTAGGGTTAGGGTTAGGGTTAGGGTTAGGGTTAGGTTTAGGGTTATGGTTAGTTGGGTTTCGGTTATGGTTAGGGTTATTTTGGTAAGAGTTAGGCTTATGGTTAGTGTTAGGGCTAGTTGGTTTAGGGTTAGGGTTAGGGGTATTTGGTTTAGGTTTAGGTTTAGGGTCAGGTTTAGGGTTAGGGTTAGGGTTATTTGGGCTAGGGTTAGGGTTAGGGTTAGGGTTAGGGTTAGGGTTAGGGTTAGGGTTATGGTTAGTTGGGTTTGGGTTATGGTTAGGGTTATTTTGCTAAAGGTTAGGCTTATGGTTAGTGTTAGGGCTAGTTGGTTTAGGGTTAGGGTTAGGGTTATTTGGTTTAGGGTTAGGTTTAGGGTCAGCGTTAGTGTTAGGGTTATTTGGGCTAGGGCTAGGGTTAGGGTTAGGGTTAGGGTTAGGGTTAGGGTTAGGGTTAGGGTTAGGGTTAGGGTTATGGTTAGTTGGGTTTGGGTTATGGTTAGGGTTATTTTGGTAAAGGTTAGGCTTATGGTTAGTGTTAGGGCTAGTTGGTTTAGGGTTAGGGTTAGGGTTATTTGGTTTAGTGTTAGGTGTAGGGTCAGGTTTATGGTTAGGGTTAGGGTTATTTGGGCTAGGGTTAGGGTTAGGGTTAGGGTTAGGGTTAGGGTTAGGGTTAGGGTTAGGGTTATGGTTAGTTGGGTTTGTTTTATGGTTAGGGTTATTTTGGTAAAGGTTAGGCTTATGGTTAGTGTTAGGGCTAGTTGGTTTAGGGTTAGGGTTAGGGTTATTTGGTTTAGGGTTAGGTTTAGGCTCAGGGTTAGGGTTAGGGTTAGGGTTATTTGGGCTAGGGTTAGGGTTAGGGTTAGGGTTAGGGTTAGGGTTAGGGTTAGGGTTAGGGTTAGGGTTATGGTTAGTTGGGTTTGGGTTATGGTTAGGGTTAATTTGGTAAAGGTTAGGCTTATGGTTAGTGTTAGGGCTAGTTGGTTTAGGGTTAGGGTTAGGGTTATTTGGTTTAGGGTTAGGTTTAGGGTCAGGGTTAGGGTTAGGGTTAGGGTTAGGGTTATATGGGCTAGGGTTAGGGTTAGGGTTAGGGTTAGGGTTATGGTTAGTTGGGTTTGGGTTATGGTTAGGGTTATTTTGCTAAAGGTTAGGCTTATGGTTAGTGTTAGGGCTAGTTGGTTTAGGGTTAGGGTTAGGGTTATTTGGTTTAGGGTTAGGTTTAGGGTCAGGGTTAGGGTTAGGGTTAGGGTTATTTGGGCTAGGGTTAGGGTTAGGGTTAGGGTTAGGGTTAGGGTTAGGTTTATGGTTAGTTGGGTTCGGGTTATGGTTAGGGTTATTTTGGTAAAGGTTAGGCTTATGGTTAGTGTTAGGGCTAGTTGGTTTAGGGTTAGGGTTAGGGTTATTTGGTTTAGGGTTAGGTTTAGGGTCAGGGTTAGGGTTAGGGTTAGGGTTATTTGGGCTAGGGATAGGGTTAGGGTTAGGGTTAGGGTTAGGGTTATGGATAGTTGGGTTAGGGTTATGGTTAGGGTTATTTTGGTAAAGGTTAGGCTTATGGTTAGTGTTAGGGCTAGTTGGTTTAGGGTTAGGGTTATTTGGTTTAGGGTTAGGTTTAGGGTCAGCGTTAGGGTTAGGGTTAGGGTTATTTGGGCTAGGGTTAGGGTTAGGGTTAGGGTTAGGGTTAGGGTTAGGGTTAGGGTTATGGTTAGTTGGGTTTGGGTTATGGTTAGGGTTATTTTGGTAAAGGTTAGGCTTATGGTTAGTGTTAGGGCTAGTTGGTTTAGGGTTAGGGTTAGGGTTATTTGGTTTAGGGTTAGGTTTAGGGTCAGGGTTAGGGTTAGGGTTAGGGTTAGGGTTAGGGTTATTTGGGCTAGGGTTAGGGTTAGGGTTAGGGTTAGGGTTATGGTTAGTTGGGTTAGGGTTATGGTTAGGGTTATTTTGGTAATGGTTAGGCTTATGGTTAGTGTTAGGGCTAGTTGGTTTAGGGTTAGTGTTATGGTTATTTGGTTTACGGTTAGGTTTAGGGTCAGGGTTAGGGTTTGGGTTATTTGGGCTAGGGTTAGGGTTAGGGTTAGGGTTAGGGTTAGGGTTAGGGTTAGGGTTAGGGTTATGGTTAGTTGGGTTTGGGTTATGGTTAGGGTTATTTTGGTAAAGGTTAGGCTTATGGTTAGTGTTAGGGCTAGTTGGTTTAGGGTTAGGGTTAGGGTTATTTGGTTTAGGGTTAGGTTTAGGCTCAGGGTTAGGGTTAGGGTTAGGGTTATTTGGGCTAGGGTTAGGGTTAGGGTTAGGGTTAGGGTTAGGGTTAGGGTTAGGGTTAGGGTTAGGGTTATTTTGGTAAAGGTTAGGCTTATGGTTAGGGTTAGGGTTAGGGTTAGGGTTAGGGTTAGGGTTAGGGTTATTTGGGCTAGGGTTAGGGTTAGGGTTAGGGTTAGGGTTAGGGTTATGGTTAGTTGGGTTTGGGTTATGGTTAGGGTTATTTTGGTAAAGGTTAGGCTTATGGTTAGTGTTAGGGCTAGTTGGTTTAGGGTTAGGGTTAGGGTTATTTGGTTTAGGGTTAGGTTTAGGGTCAGGGTTAGGGTTAGGGTTAGGGTTATTTGGGCAAGGGTTAGGGTTAGGGTTAGGGTTAGGGTTAGGGTTAGGGTTAGTTCGGTTAGAGTTATGGTTAGGGTTATTTTGGTAAAGGTTAGGCTTATGGTTAGTGTTAGGGCTAGTTGGTTTAGGGTTAGGGTTAGGGTTATTTGGTTTAGGGTTAGGTTTAGGGTCAGGGTTAGGGTTAGGGTTAGGGTTATTTGGGCTAGGGTTAGGGTTAGGGTTAGGGTTAGGGTTAGGGTTATGGTTAGTTGGGTTTGGGTTATGGTTAGGGTTATTTTGGTAAAGGTTAGGCTTATGGTTAGTGTTAGGGCTAGTTGGTTTAGGGTTAGGGTTAGGGTTATTTGGTTTAGGGTTAGGTTTAGGCTCAGGGTTAGGGTTAGGGTTAGGGTTATTTGGGCTAGGGTTAGGGTTAGGGTTAGGGTTAGGGTTAGGGTTAGGGTTAGGGTTAGGGTTAGGGTTATGGTTAGTTGGGTTTGGGTTATGGTTAGGGTTATTTTGGTAAAGGTTAGGCTTATGGTTAGTGTTAGGGCTAGTTGGTTTAGGGTTAGGGTTAGGGTTATTTGGTTTAGGGTTAGGTTTAGGGTCAGGGTTAGGGTTAGGGTTAGGGTTATATGGGCTAGGGTTAGGGTTAGGGTTAGGGTTAGGGTTAGGGTTATGGTTAGTTGGGTTTGGGTTATGGTTAGGGTTATTTTGGTAAAGGTTAGGCTTATGGTTAGTGTTAGGGCTAGTTGGT
>NW_028276509.1:130000-155000 GCF_052056855.1 Sturnus vulgaris | reverse complement strand
TTTGGGCTAGGGTTAGGGTTAGGGTTAGGGTTAGGGTTAGGGTTAGGGTTATGGTTAGTTGGGTTTGGGTTATGGTTAGGGTTATTTTGGTAAAGGTTAGGCTTATGGTTAGTGTTAGGGCTAGTTGGTTTAGGGTTAGGGTTAGGGTTATTTGGTTTAGGGTTAGGTTTAGGGTCAGGGTTAGGGTTAGGGTTAGGGTTATTTGGGCTAGGGTTAGGGTTAGGGTTAGGGTTAGGGTTAGGGTTAGGGTTAGGGTTAGTTGGGTTAGGGTTATGGTTAGGGTTATTTTGGTAAAGGTTAGGCTTATGGTTAGTGTTAGGGCTAGTTGGTTTAGGGTTAGGGTTATTTGGTTTAGGGTTAGGTTTAGGGTCAGCGTTAGGGTTAGGGTTAGGGTTATTTGGGCTAGGGTTAGGGTTAGGGTTAGGGTTAGGGTTAGGGTTAGTTGGGTTAGGGTTATGGTTAGGGTTATTTTGGTAATGGTTAGGCTTATGGTTAGTGTTAGGGCTAGTTGGTTTAGGGTTAGTGTTATGGTTATTTGGTTTACGGTTAGGTTTAGGCTCAGGGTTAGGGTTAGGGTTATTTGGGCTAGGGTTAGGGTTAGGGTTAGGGTTAGGGTTAGGGTTAGGGTTAGGGTTATGTTTAGTTGGGTTTGGGTTATGGTTAGGGTTATTTTGGTAAAGGTTAGGCTTATGGTTAGTGTTAGGGCTAGTTGGTTTAGGGTTAGGGTTAGGGTTATTTGGTTTAGGGTTAGGTTTAGGCTCAGGGTTAGGGTTAGGGTTAGGGTTATTTGGGCTAGGGTTAGGGTCAGGGTTAGGGTTAAGGTTAGGGTTAGGGTTAGGGTTAGGGTTAGGGTTAGGGTTATTTTGGTAAAGGTTAGGCTTATGGTTAGGGTTAGGGTTAGGGTTAGGGTTAGGGTTAGGGTTATTTGGGCTAGGGTTAGGGTTAGGGTTAGGGTTAGGGTTAGGGTTAGGGTTATGGTTAGTTGGGTTTGGGTTTTGGTTAGGGTTATTTTGGTAAAGGTTAGGCTTATGGTTAGTGTTAGGGCTAGTTGGTTTAGGGTTAGGGTTAGGGTTATTTGGTTTAGGGTTAGGTTTAGGGTCAGGGTTAGGGTTAGGGTTAGGGTTATTTGGGCTAGGGTTAGGGTTAGGGTTAGGGTTAGGGTTAGGGTTAGGGTTAGGGTTAGTTCGGTTAGAGTTATGGTTAGGGTTATTTTGGTAAAGGTTAGGCTTATGGTTAGTGTTAGGGCTAGTTGGTTTAGGGTTAGGGTTAGGGTTATTTGGTTTAGGGTTAGGTTTAGGGTCAGGGTTAGGGTTAGGGTTAGGGTTATTTGGGCTAGGGTTAGGGTTAGGGTTAGGGTTAGGGTTAGGGTTATGGTTAGTTGGGTTTGGGTTATGGTTAGGGTTATTTTGGTAAAGGTTAGGCTTATGGTTAGTGTTAGGGCTAGTTGGTTTAGGGTTAGGGTTAGGGTTATTTGGTTTAGGGTTAGGTTTAGGCTCAGGGTTAGGGTTAGGGTTAGGGTTATTTGGGCTATGGTTAGGGTTAGGGTTAGGGTTAGGGTTAGGGTTAGGGTTAGGGTTAGGGTTAGGGTTAGGGTTAGGGTTATGGTTAGTTGGGTTTGGGTTATGGTTAGGGTTATTTTGGTAAAGGTTAGGCTTATGGTTAGTGTTAGGGCTAGTTGGTTTAGGGTTAGGGTTAGGGTTATTTGGTTTAGGGTTAGGTTTAGGGTCAGGGTTAGGGTTAGGGTTAGGGTTATATGGGCTAGGGTTAGGGTTAGGGTTAGGGTTAGGGTTATGGTTAGTTGGGTTTGGGTTATGGTTAGGGTTATTTTGGTAAAGGTTAGGCTTATGGTTAGTGTTAGGGCTAGTTGGTTTAGGGTTAGGGTTAGGGTTATTTGGTTTAGGGTTAGGTTTATGGTCAGGGTTAGGGTTAGGGTTAGGGTTATTTGGGCTAGGGTTAGGGTTAGGGTTAGGGTTAGGGTTAGGGTTAGGGTTATGGTTAGTTGGGTTTGGGTTATGGTTAGGGTTATTTTGGTAAAGGTTAGGCTTATGGTTAGTGTTAGGGCTAGTTGGTTTAGGGTTAGGGTTAGGGTTATTTGGTTTAGGGTTAGGTTTAGGCTCAGGGTTAGGGTTAGGGTTAGGGTTATTTGGGCTAGGGTTAGGGTTAGGGTTAGGGTTAGGGTTAGGGTTAGGGTTAGGGTTATGGTTAGTTGGGTTTGGGTTATGGTTAGGGTTATTTTGCTAAAGGTTAGGCTTATGGTTAGTGTTAGGGCTAGTTGGTTTAGGGTTAGGGTTAGGGTTATTTGGTTTAGGGTTAGGTTTAGGGTCAGGGTTAGGGTTAGGGTTAGGGTTATTTGGGCTAGGGTTAGGGTTAGGGTTAGGGTTAGGGTTAGGGTTAGGGTTAGGGTTAGGGTTAGGGTTAGGGTTAGGGTTAGTGTTAGGGTTATGGTTAGTTGGGTTAGGGTTATGGTTAGGGTTATTTTGGTAAAGGTTAGGCTTATGGTTAGTGTTAGGGCTAGTTGGTTTAGGGTTAGGGTTAGGGTTATTTGGTTTAGGGTTAGGTTTAGGGTCAGGGTTAGGGTTAGGGTTAGGGTTATTTGGGCTAGGGTTAGGGTTAGGGTTAGGGTTAGGGTTAGGGTTAGGGTTAGGGTTAGGGTTAGGGTTAGGGTTAGGGTTAGGTTTAGGGTTATGGTTAGTTGGGTTTGGGTTATGGTTAGGGTTATTTTGGTAAAAGTTAGGCTTATGGTTAGTGTTAGGGCTAGTTGGTTTAGGGTTAGGGTTAGGGGTATTTGGTTTAGGTTTAGGTTTAGGGTCAGGTTTAGGGTTAGGGTTAGGGTTATTTGGGCTAGGGTTAGGGTTAGGGTTAGGGTTAGGGTTAGTTGGGTTAGGGTTATGGTTAGGGTTATTTTGGTAAAGGTTAGGCTTATGGTTAGTGTTAGGGCTAGTTGGTTTAGGGTTAGGGTTAGGGTTATTTGGTTTAGGGTTAGGTGTAGGGTCAGGTTTATGGTTAGGGTTAGGGTTATTTGGGCTAGGGTTAGGGTTAGGGTTAGGGTTAGGGTTAGGGTTATGGTTAGTTGGGTTTGGGTTATGGTTAGGGTTATTTTGGTAAAGGTTAGGCTTATGGTTAGTGTTAGGGCTAGTTGGTTTAGGGTTAGGGTTAGGGTTATTTGGTTTAGGGTTAGGTTTAGGGTCAGGGTTAGGGTTAGGGTTATTTGGGCTAGGGTTAGGGTTAGGGTTAGGGTTAGGGTTAGGTTTATGGTTAGTTGGGTTTGGGTTATGGTTAGGGTTATTTTGGTAAAGGTTAGGCTTATGGTTAGTGTTAGGGCTAGTTGGTTTAGGGTTAGGGTTAGGGTTATTTGGTTTAGGGTTAGGTTTAGGGTCAGGGTTAGGGTTAGGGTTAGGGTTATTTGGGCTAGGGTTAGGGTTAGGGTTAGGGTTAGGGTTAGGGTTAGGGTTAGGGTTATGGTTAGTTGGGTTTGGGTTATGGTTAGGGTTATTTTGCTAAAGGTTAGGCTTATGGTTAGTGTTAGGGCTAGTTGGTTTAGGGTTAGGGTTAGGGTTATTTGGTTTAGGGTTAGGTTTAGGGTCAGGGTTAGGGTTAGGGTTAGGGTTATATCGGCTAGGGTTAGGGTTAGGGTTAGGGTTAGGGTTAGGGTTAGGTTTATGGTTAATTGGGTTAGGGTTATGGTTAGGGTTATTTTGGTAAAGGTTAGGCTTATGGTTAGTGTTAGGGCTAGTTGGTTTAGGGTTAGGGTTATTTGGTTTAGGGTTAGGTTTAGGGTCAGGGTTAGGGTTAGGGTTAGGGTTATTTGGGCTAGGGTTAGGGTTAGGGTTAGGGTTAGGGTTATGGTTAGTTGGGTTTGGGTTATGGTTAGGGTTATTTTGGTAAAGGTTAGGCTTATGGTTAGTGTTAGGGCTAGTTGGTTTAGGGTTAGGGTTAGGGGTATTTGGTTTAGGGTTAGGTTTAGGGTCAGGGTTAGGGTTAGGGTTAGGGTTATATGGGCTAGGGTTAGGGTTAGGGTTAGGGTTAGGGTTATGGTTAGTTGGGTTTGGGTTATGGTTAGGGTTATTTTGGTAAAGGTTAGGCTTATGGTTAGTGTTAGGGCTAGTTGGTTTAGGGTTAGGGTTAGGGTTATTTGGTTTAGGGTTAGGTTTAGGGTCAGGGTTAGGGTTAGGGTTAGGGTTATTTGGGCTAGGGTTAGGGTTAGGGTTAGGGTTAGGGTTAGGGTTATGGTTAGTTGGGTTTGGGTTATGGTTAGGGTTAGGGTTAGGGTTAGGGTTAGGGTTAGGGTTAGGGTTAGGGTTAGGGTTAGGGTTAGGGTTAGTGTTAGGGTTATGGTTAGTTGGGTTAGGGTTATGGTTAGGGTTATTTTGGTAAAGGTTAGGCTTATGGTTAGTGTTAGGGCTAGTTGGTTTAGGGTTAGGGTTAGGGTTATTTGGTTTAGGGTTAGGTTTAGGGTCAGGGTTAGGGTTAGGGTTAGGGTTATTTGGGCTAGGGTTAGGGTTAGGGTTAGGGTTAGGGTTAGGGTTAGGGTTAGGGTTAGGGTTAGGGTTAGGGTTAGGGTTAGGTTTAGGGTTATGGTTAGTTGGGTTTGGGTTATGGTTAGGGTTATTTTGGTAAAAGTTAGGCTTATGGTTAGTGTTAGGGCTAGTTGGTTTAGGGTTAGGGTTAGGGGTATTTGGTTTAGGTTTAGGTTTAGGGTCAGGTTTAGGGTTAGGGTTAGGGTTATTTGGGCTAGGGTTAGGGTTAGGGTTAGGGTTAGGGTTAGTTGGGTTAGGGTTATGGTTAGGGTTATTTTGGTAAAGGTTAGGCTTATGGTTAGTGTTAGGGCTAGTTGGTTTAGGGTTAGGGTTAGGGTTATTTGGTTTAGGGTTAGGTGTAGGGTCAGGTTTATGGTTAGTGTTAGGGTTATTTGGGCTAGGGTTAGGGTTAGGGTTAGGGTTAGGGTTAGGGTTATGGTTAGTTGGGTTTGGGTTATGGTTAGGGTTATTTTGGTAAAGGTTAGGCTTATGGTTAGTGTTAGGGCTAGTTGGTTTAGGGTTAGGGTTAGGGTTATTTGGTTTAGGGTTAGGTTTAGGGTCAGGGTTAGGGTTAGGGTTATTTGGGCTAGGGTTAGGGTTAGGGTTAGGGTTAGGGTTAGGTTTATGGTTAGTTGGGTTTGGGTTATGGTTAGGGTTATTTTGGTAAAGGTTAGGCTTATGGTTAGTGTTAGGGCTAGTTGGTTTAGGGTTAGGGTTAGGGTTATTTGGTTTAGGGTTAGGTTTAGGGTCAGGGTTAGGGTTAGGGTTAGGGTTATTTGGGCTAGGGTTAGGGTTAGGGTTAGGGTTAGGGTTAGGGTTAGGGTTAGGGTTATGGTTAGTTGGGTTTGGGTTATGGTTAGGGTTATTTTGCTAAAGGTTAGGCTTATGGTTAGTGTTAGGGCTAGTTGGTTTAGGGTTAGGGTTAGGGTTATTTGGTTTAGGGTTAGGTTTAGGGTCAGGGTTAGGGTTAGGGTTAGGGTTATATCGGCTAGGGTTAGGGTTAGGGTTAGGGTTAGGGTTAGGGTTAGGTTTATGGTTAATTGGGTTAGGGTTATGGTTAGGGTTATTTTGGTAAAGGTTAGGCTTATGGTTAGTGTTAGGGCTAGTTGGTTTAGGGTTAGGGTTATTTGGTTTAGGGTTAGGTTTAGGGTCAGGGTTAGGGTTAGGGTTAGGGTTATTTGGGCTAGGGTTAGGGTTAGGGTTAGGGTTAGGGTTATGGTTAGTTGGGTTTGGGTTATGGTTAGGGTTATTTTGGTAAAGGTTAGGCTTATGGTTAGTGTTAGGGCTAGTTGGTTTAGGGTTAGGGTTAGGGGTATTTGGTTTAGGGTTAGGTTTAGGGTCAGGGTTAGGGTTAGGGTTAGGGTTATATGGGCTAGGGTTAGGGTTAGGGTTAGGGTTAGGGTTATGGTTAGTTGGGTTTGGGTTATGGTTAGGGTTATTTTGGTAAAGGTTAGGCTTATGGTTAGTGTTAGGGCTAGTTGGTTTAGGGTTAGGGTTAGGGTTATTTGGTTTAGGGTTAGGTTTAGGGTCAGGGTTAGGGTTAGGGTTAGGGTTATTTGGGCTAGGGTTAGGGTTAGGGTTAGGGTTAGGGTTAGGGTTATGGTTAGTTGGGTTTGGGTTATGGTTAGGGTTATTTTGGTAAAGGTTAGGCTTATGGTTAGTGTTAGGGCTAGTTGGTTTAGGGTTAGGGTTAGGGTTATTTGGTTTAGGGTTAGGTTTAGGGTCAGGTTTAATGTTAGGGTTAGGGTTATATGGGCTAGGGTTAGGGTTAGGGTTATAGTTAGGGTTATGGTTAGTTGGGTTTGGGTTATGGTTAGGGTTATTTTGGTAAAGGTTAGGCTTATGGTTAGTGTTAGGGCTAGTTGGTTTAGGGTTAGGGTTAGGGTTATTTGGTTTAGGGTTAGGTTTAGGGTCCGGGTTAGGGTTAGGGTTAGAGTTATTTGGGCTAGGGTTAGGGTTAGGGTTAGGGTTAGGGTTAGGGTTAGGGTTATGGTTAGTTGGGTTAGGGTTATGGTTAGGGTTATTTTGCTAAAGGTTAGGCTTATGGTTAGTGTTAGGGCTAGTTGGTTTAGGGTTAGGGTTAGGGTTATTTGGTTTAGGGTTAGGTTTAGGGTCAGGGTTAGGGTTAGGGTTAGGGTTATTTGGGCTAGGGTTAGGGTTAGGGTTAGGGTTAGGGTTAGGGTTAGGGTTAGGGTTAGGGTTAGGGTTAGGGTTAGGGTTATGGTTAGTTGGGTTTGGGTTATGGTTAGGGTTATTTTGGTAAAAGTTAGGGTTATGGTTAGTGTTAGGGCTAGTTGGTTTAGGGTTAGGGTTAGGGGTATTTGGTTTAGGTTTAGGTTTAGGGTCAGGTTTAGGGTTAGGGTTAGGGTTATTTGGGCTAGGGTTAGGGTTAGGGTTAGGGTTAGGGTTAGTTGGGTTAGGGTTATGGTTAGGGTTATTTTGGTAAAGGTTAGGCTTATGGTTAGTGTTAGGGCTAGTTGGTTTAGGGTTTGGGTTAGGGTTATTTGGTTTAGGGTTAGGTTTAGGCTCAGGGTTAGGGTTAGGGTTATTTGGGCAAGGGTTAGGGTTAGGGTTAGGGTTAGGGTTAGGGTTATGGTTAGTTGGGTTTGGGTTATGGTTAGGGTTATTTTGGTAAAGGTTAGGCTTATGGTTAGTGTTAGGGCTAGTTGGTTTAGGGTTAGGGTTAGGGTTATTTGGTTTAGGGTTAGGTTTAGGGTCAGCGTTAGGGTTAGTGTTAGGGTTATTTGGGCTAGGGTTAGGGTTAGGGTTAGGGTTAGGGTTAGGGTTAGGGTTAGGGTTAGGGTTATGGTTAGTTGGGTTTGGGTTATGGTTAGGGTTATTTTGGTAAAGGTTAGGCTTATGGTTAGTGTTAGGGCTAGTTGGTTTAGGGTTAGGGTTAGGGTTATTTGGTTTAGGGTTAGGTGTAGGGTCAGGGTTAGGGTTAGGGTTAGGGTTATATGGGCTAGGGTTAGGGTTAGGGTTAGGGTTATGGTTAGTTGGGTTTGGGTTATGGTTAGGGTTATTTTGGTAAAGGTTAGGCTTATGGTTAGAGTTAGGGCTAGTTGGTTTTGGGTTAGGGTTAGGGTTATTTGGTTTAGGGTTAGGTTTATGGTCAGGGTTAGGGTTAGGGTTAGGGTTATTTGGGCTAGGGTTAGGGTTAGGGTTAGGGTTAGGGTTAGGGTTAGGGTTAGGGTTATGGTTAGTTGGGTTTGGGTTATGGTTAGGGTTATTTTGGTAAAGGTTAGGCTTATGGTTAGTGTTAGGGCTAGTTGGTTTAGGGTTAGGGTTAGGGTTATTTGGTTTAGGGTTAGGTTTAGGCTCAGGGTTAGGGTTAGGGTTAGGGTTATTTGGGCTAGGGTTAGGGTTAGGGTTAGGGTTAGGGTTAGGGTTAGGGTTAGGGTTAGTTGGGTTTGGGTTATGGTTAGGGTTATTTTGGTAAAGGTTAGGCTTATGGTTAGTGTTAGGGCTAGTTGGTTTAGGGTTAGGGTTAGGGTTATTTGGTTTAGGGTTAGGTTTAGGGTCAGGGTTAGGGTTAGGGTTAGGGTTATTTGGGCTAGGGTTAGGGTTAGGGTTAGGGTTAGGGTTAGGGTTAGGGTTAGGGTTAGTGTTAGGGTTATCGTTAGTTGGGTTAGGGTTATGGTTAGGGTTATTTTGCTAAAGGTTAGGCTTATGGTTAGTGTTAGGGCCAGTTGGTTTAGGGTTAGGGTTAGGGTTATTTGGTTTAGGGTTAGGTTTAGGGTCAGGGTTAGGGTTAGGGTTAGGGTTATTTGGGCTAGGGTTAGGGTTAGGGTTAGGGTTAGGGTTAGGGTTAGGGTTAGGGTTAGGGTTAGGGTTAGGGTTAGGGTTAGGTTTAGGGTTATGGTTAGTTGGGTTTGGGTTATGGTTAGGGTTATTTTGGTAAAAGTTAGGCTTATGGTTAGTGTTAGGGCTAGTTGGTTTAGGGTTAGGGTTAGGGGTATTTGGTTTAGGTTTAGGTTTAGGGTCAGGTTTAGGGTTAGGGTTAGGGTTATTTGGGCTAGGGTTAGGGTTAGGGTTAGGGTTAGGGTTAGTTGGGTTAGGGTTATGGTTAGGGTTATTTTGGTAAAGGTTAGGCTTATGGTTAGTGTTAGGGCTAGTTGGTTTAGGTTTAGGTTTAGGGTTATTTGGTTTAGGGTTAGGTGTAGGGTCAGGTTTATGGTTAGGGTTAGGGTTATTTGGGCTAGGGTTAGGGTTAGGGTTAGGGTTAGGGTTAGGGTTATGGTTAGTTGGGTTTGGGTTATGGTTAGGGTTATTTTGGTAAAGGTTAGGCTTATGGTTAGTGTTAGGGCTAGTTGGTTTAGGGTTAGGGTTAGGGTTATTTGGTTTAGGGTTAGGTTTAGGGTCAGGGTTAGGGTTAGGGTTATTTGGGCTAGGGTTAGGGTTAGGGTTAGGGTTAGGGTTAGGGTTATGGTTAGTTGGGTTTGGGTTATGGTTAGGGTTATTTTGGTAAAGGTTAGGCTTATGGTTAGTGTTAGGGCTAGTTGGTTTAGGGTTAGGGTTAGGGTTATTTGGTTTAGGGTTAGGTTTAGGGTCAGGGTTAGGGTTAGGGTTAGGGTTATTTGGGCTAGGGTTAGGGTTAGGGTTAGGGTTAGGGTTAGGGTTAGGGTTAGGGTTATGGTTAGTTGGGTTTGGGTTATGGTTAGGGTTATTTTGCTAAAGGTTAGGCTTATGGTTAGTGTTAGGGCTAGTTGGTTTAGGGTTAGGGTTAGGGTTATTTGGTTTAGGGTTAGGTTTAGGGTCAGGGTTAGGGTTAGGGTTAGGGTTATATCGGCTAGGGTTAGGGTTAGGGTTAGGGTTAGGGTTAGGGTTAGGTTTATGGTTAATTGGGTTAGGGTTATGGTTAGGGTTATTTTGGTAAAGGTTAGGCTTATGGTTAGTGTTAGGGCTAGTTGGTTTAGGGTTAGGGTTATTTGGTTTAGGGTTAGGTTTAGGGTCAGGGTTAGGGTTAGGGTTAGGGTTATTTGGGCTAGGGTTAGGGTTAGGGTTAGGGTTAGGGTTAGGGTTATGGTTAGTTGGGTTTGGGTTATGGTTAGGGTTATTTTGGTAAAGGTTAGGCTTATGGTTAGTGTTAGGGCTAGTTGGTTTAGGGTTAGGGTTAGGGGTATTTGGTTTAGGGTTAGGTTTAGGGTCAGGGTTAGGGTTAGGGTTAGGGTTATTTGGGCTAGGGTTAGGGTTAGGGTTAGGGTTAGGGTTAGGGTTATGGTTAGTTGGGTTTGGGTTATGGTTAGGGTTATTTTGGTAAAGGTTAGGCTTATGGTTAGTGTTAGGGCTAGTTGGTTTAGGGTTAGGGTTAGGGTTATTTGGTTTAGGGTTAGGTTTAGGGTCAGGGTTAGGGTTAGGGTTAGGGTTATTTGGGCTAGGGTTAGGGTTAGGGTTAGGGTTAGGGTTAGGGTTATGGTTAGTTGGGTTTGGGTTATGGTTAGGGTTATTTTGGTAAAGGTTAGGCTTATGGTTAGTGTTAGGGCTAGTTGGTTTAGGGTTAGGGTTAGGGTTATTTGGTTTAGGGTTAGGTTTAGGGTCAGGTTTAATGTTAGGGTTAGGGTTATATGGGCTAGGGTTAGGGTTAGGGTTAGGGTTATGGTTAGTTGGGTTTGGGTTATGGTTAGGGTTATTTTGGTAAAGGTTAGGCTTATGGTTAGTGTTAGGGCTAGTTGGTTTAGGGTTAGGGTTAGGGTTATTTGGTTTAGGGTTAGGTTTAGGGTCAGGGTTAGGGTTAGGGTTAGGGTTAGGGTTAGGGTTAGGGTTATTTGGGCTAGGGTTAGGGTTAGGGTTAGGGTTAGGGTTAGTTGGGTTAGGGTTATGGTTAGGGTTATTTTGGTAAAGGTTAGGCTTATGGTTAGTGTTAGGGCTAGTTGGTTTAGGGTTTGGGTTAGGGTTATTTGGTTTAGGGTTAGGTTTAGGCTCAGGGTTAGGGTTAGGGTTATTTGGGCAAGGGTTAGGGTTAGGGTTAGGGTTAGGGTTAGGGTTAGGGTTATGGTTAGTTGGGTTTGGGTTATGGTTAGGGTTATTTTGGTAAAGGTTAGGCTTATGGTTAGTGTTAGGGCTAGTTGGTTTAGGGTTAGGGTTAGGGTTATTTGGTTTAGGGTTAGGTTTAGGGTCAGCGTTAGGGTTAGTGTTAGGGTTATTTGGGCTAGGGTTAGGGTTAGGGTTAGGGTTAGGGTTAGGGTTAGGGTTAGGGTTAGGGTTATGGTTAGTTGGGTTTGGGTTATGGTTAGGGTTATTTTGGTAAAGGTTAGGCTTATGGTTAGTGTTAGGGCTAGTTGGTTTAGGGTTAGGGTTAGGGTTATTTGGTTTAGGGTTAGGTTTAGGGTCAGGGTTAGGGTTAGGGTTAGGGTTAGGGTTATTTGGGCTAGGGTTAGGGTTAGGGTTAGGGTTAGGGTTATGGTTAGTTGGCTTAGGGTTATGGTTAGGGTTATTTTGGTAAAGGTTAGGCTTATGGTTAGTGTTAGGGCTAGTTGGTTTCGGGTTAGGGTTAGGGTTATTTGGTTTAGGATTAGGTTTAGGGTCAGGGTTAGGGTTAGGGTTAGGGTTATTTGGGCTAGGGTTAGGGTTAGGGTTAGGGTTAGGGTTAGGGTTAGGGTTAGGGTTAGGGTTATGGTTAGTTGGGTTTGGGTTATGGTTAGGGTTATTTTGGTAAAGGTTAGGCTTATGGTTAGTGTTAGGGCTAGTTGGTTTAGGGTTAGGGTTAGGGTCATTTGGTTTAGGGTTAGGTTTAGGGTCAGCGTTAGGGTTAGGGTTAGGGTTATTTGGGCTAGGGTTAGGGTTAGGGTTAGGGTTAGGGTTAGGGTTATGGTTAGTTGGGTTTGGGTTATGGTTAGGGTTATTTTGGTAAAGGTTAGGCTTATGGTTAGTGTTAGGGCTAGTTGGTTTAGGGTTAGGGTTAGGGTTATTTGGTTTAGGGTTAGGTTTAGGGTCAGGGTTAGGGTTAGGGTTAGGGTTAGGGTTATTTGGGCTAGGGTTAGGGTTAGGGTTAGGGTTAGGGTTATGGTTAGTTGGGTTAGGGTTATGGTTAGGGTTATTTTGGTAAAGGTTAGGCTTATGGTTAGTGTTAGGGCTAGTTGGTTTAGGGTTAGTGTTATGGTTATTTGGTTTACGGTTAGGTTTAGGGTCAGGGTTAGGGTTAGGGTTATTTGGGCTAGGGTTAGGGTTAGGGTTAGGGTTAGGGTTAGGGTTAGGGTTAGGGTTAGGGTTAGGGTTAGGGTTATGGTTAGTTGGGTTTGGTTTATGGTTAGGGTTATTTTGGTAAAGGTTAGGCTTATGGTTAGTGTTAGGGCTAGTTGGTTTAGGGTTAGGGTTAGGGTTATTTGGTTTAGGGTTAGGTTTAGGGTCAGGGTTAGGGTTAGGGTTAGGGTTATTTGGGCTAGGGTTAGGGTTAGGGTTAGGGTTAGGGTTAGGGTTAGGGTTAGGGTTATGGTTAGTTGGGTTTGGGTTATGGTTAGGGTTATTTTGGTAAAGGTTAGGCTTATGGTTAGTGTTAGGGCTAGTTGGTTTAGGGTTAGGGTTAGGGTTATTTGGTTTAGGGTTAGGTTTAGGGTCAGGGTTAGGGTTAGGGTTAGGGTTATATGGGCTAGGGTTAGGGTTAGGGTTAGGGTTAGGGTTAGGGTTATGGTTAGTTGGGTTTGGGTTATGGTTATGGTTATTTTGGTAAAGGTTAGGCTTATGGTTAGTGTTAGGGCTAGTTGGTTTAGGGTTAGGGTTATCGTTAGTTGGGTTAGGGTTAGGGTTAGGGTTATTTGGGCTAGGGTTAGGGTTAGGGTTAGGGTTAGGGTTAGGGTTATGGTTAGTTGGGTTTGGGTTATGGTTAGGGTTATTTTGGTAAAGGTTAGGCTTATGGTTAGTGTTAGGGCTAGTTGGTTTAGGGTTAGGGTTAGGGTTATTTGGTTTAGGGTTAGGTTTAGGGTCAGGGTTAGGGTTAGGGTTAGGGTTATTTGGGCTAGGGTTAGGGTTAGGGTTAGGGTTAGGGTTAGGGTTATGGTTAGTTGGGTTTGGGTTATGGTTAGGGTTATTTTGGTAAAGGTTAGGCTTATGGTTAGTGTTAGGGCTAGTTGGTTTAGGGTTAGGGTTAGGGTTATTTGGTTTAGGGTTAGGTTTAGGGTCAGGGTTAGTGTTAGGGTTAGGGTTATATGGGCTAGGGTTAGGGTTAGGGTTAGGGTTAGGGTTATGGTTAGTTGGGTTTGGGTTTTGGTTAGGGTTATTTTGGTAAAGGTTAGGCTTATGGTTAGTGTTAGGGCTAGTTGGTTTAGGGTTAGGGTTAGGGTTATTTGGTTCAGGGTTAGGTTTAGGGTCCGGGTTAGGGTTAGGGTTAGAGTTATTTGGGCTAGGGTTAGGGTTAGGGTTAGGGTTAGGGTTAGGGTTAGGGTTAGGGTTAGGGTTAGGGTTAGGGTTATGGTTAGTTGGGTTAGGGTTATGGTTAGGGTTATTTTGCTAAAGGTTAGGCTTATGGTTAGTGTTAGGGCTAGTTGGTTTAGGGTTAGGGTTAGGGTTATTTGGTTTAGGGTTAGGTTTAGGGTCAGGGTTAGGGTTAGGGTTAGGGTTATTTGGGCTAGGGTTAGGGTTAGGGTTAGGGTTAGGGTTAGGGTTAGGGTTAGGGTTAGGGTTAGGGTTAGGGTTATGGTTAGTTGGGTTTGGGTTATGGTTAGGGTTATTTTGGTAAAAGTTAGGGTTATGGTTAGTGTTAGGGCTAGTTGGTTTAGGGTTAGGGTTAGGGGTATTTGGTTTAGGTTTAGGTTTAGGGTCAGGTTTAGGGTTAGGGTTAGGGTTATTTGGGCTAGGGTTAGGGTTAGGGTTAGGGTTATGGTTAGTTGGGTTAGGGTTATGGTTAGGGTTATTTTGGTAAAGGTTAGGCTTATGGTTAGTGTTAGGGCTAGTTGGTTTAGGGTTTGGGTTAGGGTTATTTGGTTTAGGGTTAGGTTTAGGCTCAGGGTTAGGGTTAGGGTTATTTGGGCAAGGGTTAGGGTTAGGGTTAGGGTTAGGGTTATGGTTAGTTGGGTTTGGGTTATGGTTAGGGTTATTTTGGTAAAGGTTAGGCTTATGGTTAGTGTTAGGGCTAGTTGGTTTAGGGTTAGGGTTAGGGTTATTTGGTTTAGGGTTAGGTTTAGGGTCAGCGTTAGGGTTAGTGTTAGGGTTATTTGGGCTAGGGTTAGGGTTAGGGTTAGGGTTAGGGTTAGGGTTAGGGTTATGGTTAGTTGGGTTTGGGTTATGGTTAGGGTTATTTTGGTAAAGGTTAGGCTTATGGTTAGTGTTAGGGCTAGTTGGTTTAGGGTTAGGGTTAGGGTTATTTGGTTTAGGGTTAGGTTTAGGGTCAGGGTTAGGGTTAGGGTTAGGGTTAGGGTTATTTGGGCTAGGGTTAGGGTTAGGGTTAGGGTTAGGGTTATGGTTAGTTGGCTTAGGGTTATGGTTAGGGTTATTTTGGTAAAGGTTAGGCTTATGGTTAGTGTTAGGGCTAGTTGGTTTCGGGTTAGGGTTAGGGTTATTTGGTTTAGGATTAGGTTTAGGGTCAGGGTTAGGGTTAGGGTTAGGGTTATTTGGGCTAGGGTTAGGGTTAGGGTTAGGGTTAGGGTTAGGGTTAGGGTTATGGTTAGTTGGGTTTGGGTTATGGTTAGGGTTATTTTGGTAAAGGTTAGGCTTATGGTTAGTGTTAGGGCTAGTTGGTTTAGGGTTAGGGTTAGGGTCATTTGGTTTAGGGTTAGGTTTAGGGTCAGCGTTAGGGTTAGGGTTAGGGTTATTTGGGCTAGGGTTAGGGTTAGGGTTAGGGTTAGGGTTAGGGTTAGGGTTAGGGTTATGGTTAGTTGGGTTTGGGTTATGGTTAGGGTTATTTTGGTAAAGGTTAGGCTTATGGTTAGTGTTAGGGCTAGTTGGTTTAGGGTTAGGGTTAGGGTTATTTGGTTTAGGGTTAGGTTTAGGGTCAGGGTTAGGGTTAGGGTTAGGGTTAGGGTTATTTGGGCTAGGGTTAGGGTTAGGGTTAGGGTTAGGGTTATGGTTAGTTGGGTTAGGGTTATGGTTAGGGTTATTTTGGTAAAGGTTAGGCTTATGGTTAGTGTTAGGGCTAGTTGGTTTAGGGTTAGTGTTATGGATATTTGGTTTACGGTTAGGTTTAGGGTCAGGGTTAGGGTTAGGGTTATTTGGGCTAGGGTTAGGGTTAGGGTTAGGGTTAGGGTTAGGGTTAGGGTTATGGTTAGTTGGGTTTGGTTTATGGTTAGGGTTATTTTGGTAAAGGTTAGGCTTATGGTTAGTGTTAGGGCTAGTTGGTTTAGGGTTAGGGTTAGGGTTATTTGGTTTAGGGTTAGGTTTAGGGTCAGGGTTAGGGTTAGGGTTAGGGTTATTTGGGCTAGGGTTAGGGTTAGGGTTAGGGTTAGGGTTAGGGTTAGGGTTATGGTTAGTTGGGTTTGGGTTATGGTTAGGGTTATTTTGCTAAAGGTTAGGCTTATGGTTAGTGTTAGGGCTAGTTGGTTTAGGGTTAGGGTTAGGGTTATTTGGTTTAGGGTTAGGTTTAGGGTCAGGGTTAGGGTTAGGGTTAGGGTTATATGGGCTAGGGTTAGGGTTAGGGTTAGGGTTAGGGTTAGGGTTATGGTTAGTTGGGTTTGGGTTATGGTTATGGTTATTTTGGTAAAGGTTAGGCTTATGGTTAGTGTTAGGGCTAGTTGGTTTAGGGTTAGGGTTATCGTTAGTTGGGTTAGGGTTAGGGTTAGGGTTATTTGGGCTAGGGTTAGGGTTAGGGTTAGGGTTAGGGTTAGGGTTAGGGTTAGGTTTATGGTTAGTTGGGTTTGGGTTATGGTTAGGGTTATTTTGGTAAAGGTTAGGCTTATGGTTAGTGTTAGGGCTAGTTGGTTTAGGTTTAGGGTTAGGGTTATTTGGTTTAGGGTTAGGTTTAGGCTCAGGGTTAGGGTTAGGGTTAGGGTTATTTGGGCTAGGGTTAGGGTTAGGGTTAGGGTTAGGGTTAGGGTTAGGGTTAGGGTTATGGTTAGTTGGGTTTGGGTTATGGTTAGGGTTATTTTGGTAAAGGTTAGGCTTATGGTTAGTGTTAGGGCTAGTTGGTTTAGGGTTAGGGTTAGGGTTATTTGGTTTAGGGTTAGGTTTAGGGTCAGGGTTAGGGTTAGGGTTAGGGTTATTTGGGCTAGGGTTAGGGTTAGGGTTAGGGTTAGGGTTAGGGTTAGGGTTAGGGTTAGTTGGGTTTGGGTTATGGTTAGGGTTATTTTGGTAAAGGTTAGGCTTATGGTTAGTGTTAGGGCTAGTTGGTTTAGGGTTAGGGTTAGGGGTATTTGGTTTAGGTTTAGCTTTAGGGTCAGGTTTAGGGTTAGGGTTAGGGTTATTTGGGCTAGGGTTAGGGTTAGGGTTAGGGTTAGGGTTAGGGTTAGTTGGGTTTGGGTTATGGTTAGGGTTATTTTGGTAAAGGTTAGGCTTATGGTTAGTGTTAGGGCTAGTTGGTTTAGGGTTAGGGTTAGGGTTATTTGGTTTAGGGTTAGGTTTAGGGTCAGGGTTAGGGTTAGGGTTAGGGTTAGGGTTATTTGGGCTAGTGTTAGGGTTAGGGTTAGGGTTAGGGTTATGGTTAGTTGGGTTAGGGTTATGGTTAGGGTTATTTTGGTAAAGGTTAGGCTTATGGTTAGTGTTAGGGCTAGTTGGTTTAGGGTTAGGGTTAGGGTTATTTGGTTTAGGGTTAGGTTTAGGGTCAGGGTTAGGGTTAGGGTTAGGGTTATTTGGGCTAGGGTTAGGGTTAGGGTTAGGGTTAGGGTTAGGGTTATGGTTAGTTGGGTTTGGGTTATGGTTAGGGTTATTTTGGTAAAGGTTAGGCTTATGGTTAGTGTTAGGGCTAGTTGGTTTAGGGTTAGGGTTAGGGTTATTTGGTTTAGGGTTAGGTTTAGGGTCAGGGTTAGGGTTAGGGTTAGGGTTATATGGGCTAGGGTTAGGGTTAGGGTTAGGGTTAGGGTTAGGGTTAGGGTTATGGTTAGTTGGGTTTGGGTTATGGTTATGGTTATTTTGGTAAAGGTTAGGCTTATGGTTAGTGTTAGGGCTAGTTGGTTTAGGGTTAGGGTTATCGTTAGTTGGGTTAGGGTTAGGGTTAGGGTTATTTGGGCTAGGGTTAGGGTTAGGGTTAGGGTTAGGGTTAGGGTTATGGTTAGTTGGGTTTGGGTTATGGTTAGGGTTATTTTGGTAAAGGTTAGGCTTATGGTTAGTGTTAGGGCTAGTTGGTTTAGGGTTAGGGTTAGGGTTATTTGGTTTAGGGTTAGGTTTAGGGTCAGGGTTAGGGTTAGGGTTAGGGTTATTTGGGCTAGGGTTAGGGTTAGGGTTAGGGTTAGGGTTAGGGTTATGGTTAGTTGGGTTTGGGTTATGGTTAGGGTTATTTTGGTAAAGGTTAGGCTTATGGTTAGTGTTAGGGCTAGTTGGTTTAGGGTTAGGGTTAGGGTTATTTGGTTTAGGGTTAGGTTTAGGGTCAGGGTTAGTGTTAGGGTTAGGGTTATATGGGCTAGGGTTAGGGTTAGGGTTAGGGTTAGGGTTATGGTTAGTTGGGTTTGGGTTATGGTTAGGGTTATTTTGGTAAAGGTTAGGCTTATGGTTAGTGTTAGGGCTAGTTGGTTTAGGGTTAGGGTTATTTGGTTTAGGGTTAGGTTTAGGGTCCGGGTTAGGGTTAGGGTTAGAGTTATTTGGGCTAGGGTTAGGGTTAGGGTTAGGGTTAGGGTTAGGGTTAGGGTTAGGGTTAGGGTTATGGTTAGTTGGGTTAGGGTTATGGTTAGGGTTATTTTGCTAAAGGTTAGGCTTATGGTTAGTGTTAGGGCTAGTTGGTTTAGGGTTAGGGTTAGGGTTATTTGGTTTAGGGTTAGGTTTAGGGTCAGGGTTAGGGTTAGGGTTAGGGTTATTTGGGCTAGGGTTAGGGTTAGGGTTAGGGTTAGGGTTAGGGTTAGGGTTAGGGTTAGGGTTAGGGTTAGGGTTAGGGTTAGGGTTAGGGTTATGGTTAGTTGGGTTTGGGTTATGGTTAGGGTTATTTTGGTAAAAGTTAGGGTTATGGTTAGTGTTAGGGCTAGTTGGTTTAGGGTTAGGGTTAGGGGTATTTGGTTTAGGTTTAGGTTTAGGGTCAGGTTTAGGGTTAGCGTTAGGGTTATTTGGGCTAGGGTTAGGGTTAGGGTTAGGGTTATGGTTAGTTGGGTTAGGGTTATGGTTAGGGTTATTTTGGTAAAGGTTAGGCTTATGGTTAGTGTTAGGGCTAGTTGGTTTAGGGTTTGGGTTAGGGTTATTTGGTTTAGGGTTAGGTTTAGGCTCAGGGTTAGGGTTAGGGTTATTTGGGCAAGGGTTAGGGTTAGGGTTAGGGTTAGGGTTAGGGTTATGGTTAGTTGGGTTTGGGTTATGGTTAGGGTTATTTTGGTAAAGGTTAGGCTTATGGTTAGTGTTAGGGCTAGTTGGTTTAGGGTTAGGGTTAGGGTTATTTGGTTTAGGGTTAGGTTTAGGGTCAGCGTTAGGGTTAGTGTTAGGGTTATTTGGGCTAGGGTTAGGGTTAGGGTTAGGGTTAGGGTTAGGGTTAGGGTTATGGTTAGTTGGGTTTGGGTTATGGTTAGGGTTATTTTGGTAAAGGTTAGGCTTATGGTTAGTGTTAGGGCTAGTTGGTTTAGGGTTAGGGTTAGGGTTATTTGGTTTAGGGTTAGGTTTAGGGTCAGGGTTAGGGTTAGGGTTAGGGTTAGGGTTATTTGGGCTAGGGTTAGGGTTAGGGTTAGGGTTAGGGTTATGGTTAGTTGGCTTAGGGTTATGGTTAGGGTTATTTTGGTAAAGGTTAGGCTTATGGTTAGTGTTAGGGCTAGTTGGTTTCGGGTTAGGGTTAGGGTTATTTGGTTTAGGATTAGGTTTAGGGTCAGGGTTAGGGTTAGGGTTATTTGGGCTAGGGTTAGGGTTAGGGTTAGGGTTAGGGTTAGGGTTAGGGTTATGTTTAGTTGGGTTTGGGTTATGGTTAGGGTTATTTTGGTAAAGGTTAGGCTTATGGTTAGTGTTAGGGCTAGTTGGTTTAGGGTTAGGGTTAGGGTTATTTGGTTTAGGGTTAGGTTTAGGGTCAGGGTTAGGGTTAGGGTTAGGGTTATTTGGGCTAGGGTTAGGGTTAGGGTTAGGGTTAGGGTTAGGGTTAGGGTTATGGTTAGTTGGGTTTGGGTTATGGTTAGGGTTATTTTGCTAAAGGTTAGGCTTATGGTTAGTGTTAGGGCTAGTTGGTTTAGGGTTAGGGTTAGGGTTATTTGGTTTAGGGTTAGGTTTAGGGTCAGGGTTAGGGTTAGGGTTAGGGTTATATGGGCTAGGGTTAGGGTTAGGGTTAGGGTTAGGGTTAGGGTTATGGTTAGTTGGGTTTGGGTTATGGTTATGGTTATTTTGGTAAAGGTTAGGCTTATGGTTAGTGTTAGGGCTAGTTGGTTTAGGGTTAGGGTTATCGTTAGTTGGGTTAGGGTTAGGGTTAGGGTTATTTGGGCTAGGGTTAGGGTTAGGGTTAGGGTTAGGGTTAGGGTTAGGGTTAGGGTTAGGGTTATGGTTAGTTGGGTTTGGGTTATGGTTAGGGTTATTTTGGTAAAGGTTAGGCTTATGGTTAGTGTTAGGGCTAGTTGGTTTAGGTTTAGGGTTAGGGTTATTTGGTTTAGGGTTAGGTTTAGGCTCAGGGTTAGGGTTAGGGTTAGGGTTATTTGGGCTAGGGTTAGGGTTAGGGTTAGGGTTAGGGTTAGGGTTAGGGTTATGGTTAGTTGGGTTTGGGTTATGGTTAGGGTTATTTTGGTAAAGGTTAGGCTTATGGTTAGTGTTAGGGCTAGTTGGTTTAGGGTTAGGGTTAGGGTTATTTGGTTTAGGGTTAGGTTTAGGGTCAGGGTTAGGGTTAGGGTTAGGGTTATTTGGGCTAGGGTTAGGGTTAGGGTTAGGGTTAGGGTTAGGGTTAGGGTTAGGGTTAGGGTTAGGGTTAGTTGGGTTTGGGTTATGGTTAGGGTTATTTTGGTAAAGGTTAGGCTTATGGTTAGTGTTAGGGCTAGTTGGTTTAGGGTTAGGGTTAGGGGTATTTGGTTTAGGTTTAGCTTTAGGGTCAGGTTTAGGGTTAGGGTTAGGGTTATTTGGGCTAGGGTTAGGGTTAGGGTTAGGGTTAGGGTTAGGGTTAGTTGGGTTAGGGTTAGGGTTAGGGTTAGGGTTATGGTTAGTTGGGTTTGGGTTATGGTTAGGGTTATTTTGGTAAAGGTTAGGCTTATGGTTAGTGTTAGGGCTAGTTGGTTTAGGGTTAGGGTTAGGGTTATTTGGTTTAGGGTTAGGTTTAGGCTCAGGGTTAGGGTTAGGGTTATTTGGGCTAGGGTTAGGGTTAGGGTTAGGGTTAGGGTTAGGGTTAGGGTTAGGGTTAGGGTTAGGGTTAGGGTTAGGGTTAGGGTTAGGGTTATTTGGGCAAGGGTTAGGGTTAGGGTTAGGGTTAGGGTTATGGTTAGTTGGGTTTGGGTTATGGTTAGGGTTATTTTGGTAAAGGTTAGGCTTATGGTTAGTGTTAGGGCTAGTTGGTTTAGGGTTAGGGTTAGGGTTATTTGGTTTAGGGTTAGGTTTAGGGTCAGCGTTAGGGTTAGTGTTAGGGTTATTTGGGCTAGGGTTAGGGTTAGGGTTAGGGTTAGGGTTATGGTTAGTTGGCTTAGGGTTATGGTTAGGGTTATTTTGCTAAAGGTTAGGCTTATGGTTAGTGTTAGGGCTAGTTGGTTTAGGGTTAGGGTTAGGGTTATTTGGTTTAGGATTAGGTTTAGGGTCAGGGTTAGGGTCAGGGTTAGGGTTATTTGGGCTAGGGTTAGGGTTAGGGTTAGGGTTAGGGTTAGGGTTAGGGTTATGGTTAGTTGGGTTTGGGTTATGGTTAGGGTTATTTTGGTAAAGGTTAGGCTTATGGTTAGTGTTAGGGCTAGTTGGTTTAGGGTTAGGGTTAGGGTCATTTGGTTTAGGGTTAGGTTTAGGGTCAGCGTTAGGGTTAGGGTTAGGGTTATTTGGGCTAGGGTTAGGGTTAGGGTTAGGGTTAGGGTTAGGGTTAGGGTTAGGGTTAGGGTTATGGTTAGTTGGGTTTGGGTTATGGTTAGGGTTATTTTGGTAAAGGTTAGGCTTATGGTTAGTGTTAGGGCTAGTTGGTTTAGGGTTAGGGTTAGGGTTATTTGGTTTAGGGTTAGGTTTAGGGTCAGGGTTAGGGTTAGGGTTAGGGTTAGGGTTATTTGGGCTAGTGTTAGGGTTAGGGTTAGGGTTAGGGTTATGGTTAGTTGGGTTAGGGTTATGGTTAGGGTTATTTTGGTAAAGGTTAGGCTTATGGTTAGTGTTAGGGCTAGTTGGTTTAGGGTTAGTGTTATGGTTATTTGGTTTACGGTTAGGTTTAGGGTCAGGGTTAGGGTTAGGGTTATTTGGGCTAGGGTTAGGGTTAGGGTTAGGGTTAGGGTTAGGGTTATGGTTAGTTGGGTTTGGTTTATGGTTAGGGTTATTTTGGTAAAGGTTAGGCTTATGGTTAGTGTTAGGGCTAGTTGGTTTAGGGTTAGGGTTAGGGTTATTTGGTTTAGGGTTAGGTTTAGGGTCAGGGTTAGGGTTAGGGTTAGGGTTATTTGGGCTAGGGTTAGGGTTAGGGTTAGGGTTAGGGTTAGGGTTAGGGTTATGGTTAGTTGGGTTTGGGTTATGGTTAGGGTTATTTTGCTAAAGGTTAGGCTTATGGTTAGTGTTAGGGCTAGTTGGTTTAGGGTTAGGGTTAGGGTTATTTGGTTTAGGGTTAGGTTTAGGCTCAGGGTTAGGGTTAGGGTTAGGGTTATATGGGCTAGGGTTAGGGTTAGGGTTAGGGTTATGGTTAGGGTTAGGGTTATGGTTAGTTGGGTTAGGGTTATGGTTATGGTTATTTTGGTAAAGGTTAGGCTTATGGTTAGTGTTAGGGCTAGTTGGTTTAGGGTTAGGGTTGTCGTTAGTTGGGTTAGGGTTAGGGTTAGGGTTATTTGGGCTAGGGTTAGGGTTAGGGTTAGGGTTAGGGTTAGGGTTAGGGTTAGGGTTAGGTTTATGGTTAGTTGGGTTTGGGTTATGGTTAGGGTTATTTTGGTAAAGGTTAGGCTTATGGTTAGTGTTAGGGCTAGTTGGTTTAGGTTTAGGGTTAGGGTTATTTGGTTTAGGGTTAGGTTTAGGCTCAGGGTTAGGGTTAGGGTTAGGGTTATTTGGGCTAGGGTTAGGGTTAGGGTTAGGGTTAGGGTTAGGGTTATGGTTAGTTGGGTTTGGGTTATGGTTAGGGTTATTTTGGTAAAGGTTAGGCTTATGGTTAGTGTTAGGGCTAGTTGGTTTAGGGTTAGGGTTAGGGTTATTTGGTTTAGGGTTTGGTTTAGGGTCAGGTTTAGGGTTAGGGTTAGGGTTATTTGGGCTAGGGTTAGGGTTAGGGTTAGGGTTAGGGTTAGTTGGGTTTGGGTTATGGTTAGGGTTATTTTGGTAAAGGTTAGGCTTATGGTTAGAGTTAGGGCTAGTTGGTTTAGGGTTAGGGTTAGGGGTATTTGGTTTAGGTTTAGCTTTAGGGTCAGGTTTAGGGTTAGGGTTAGGGTTATTTGGGCTAGGGTTAGGGTTAGGGTTAGGGTTAGGGTTAGGGTTAGGGTTAGGGTTAGGGTTAGGGTTAGGGTTAGGGGTAGGGTTAGGGTTAGGGTTAGGGTTAGGGTTAGGGTTAGGGTTATGGTTAGTTGGGTTTGGGTTATGGTTAGGGTTATTTTGCTAAAGGTTAGGCTTATGGTTAGTGTTAGGGCTAGTTGGTTTAGGGTTAGGGTTAGGGTTATTTGGTTTAGGGTTAGGTTTAGGGTCAGGGTAAGGGTTAGGGTTAGGGTTATATGGGCTAGGGTTAGGGTTAGGGTTAGGGTTAGGGTTAGGGTTAGGGTTAGGGTTATGATTAGTTGGGTTTGGGTTATGGTTAGGGTTATTTTGGTAAAGGTTAGGCTTATGGTTAGTGTTAGGGCTAGTTGGTTTAGGGTTAGGGTTAGGGTTATTTGGTTTAGGGTTAGGTTTAGGGTCAGGGTTAGGGTTAGGGTTAGGGTTATTTGGGCTAGGGTTAGGGTTAGGGTTAGGGTTAGGTTAGGGTTATGTTTAGTTGGGTTTGGGTTATGGTTAGGGTTATTTTGGTAAAGGTTAGGCTTATGGTTAGTGTTAGGGCTAGTTGGTTTAGGGTTAGGGTTAGGGGTATTTGGTTTAGGGTTAGGTTTAGGCTCAGGGTTAGGGTTAGGGTTAGGGTTATTTGGGCTAGGGTTAGGGTTAGGGTTAGGGTTAGGGTTAGGGTTAGGGTTAGTTGGGTTTGGGTTATGGTTAGGGTTATTTTGGTAAAGGTTAGGCTTATGGTTAGTGTTAGGGCTAGTTGGTTTAGGGTTAGGGTTAGGGTTATTTGGTTTAGGGTTAGGTTTATGGTCAGGGTTAGGGTTAGGGTTAGGGTTATTTGGGCTAGGGTTAGAGTTAGGGTTAGGGTTAGGGTTAGGGTTATGGTTAGTTGGGTTTGGGTTATGGTTAGGGTTATTTTGGTAAAGGTTAGGCTTATGGTTAGTGTTAGGGCTAGTTGGTTTAGGGTTAGGGTTAGGGGTATTTGGTTTAGGGTTAGGTTTAGGCTCAGGGTTAGGGTTAGGGTTAGGGTTATTTGGGCTAGGGTTAGGGTTAGGGTTAGGGTTAGGGTTAGGGTTATGGTTAGTTGGGTTTGGGTTATGGTTAGGGTTATTTTGGTAAAGGTTAGGCTTATGGTTAGTGTTAGGGCTAGTTGGTTTAGGGTTAGGGTTAGGGTTATTTGGTTTAGGGTTAGGTTTAGGGTCAGGGTTAGGGTTAGGGTTAGGGTTATTTGGGCTAGGGTTAGGGTTAGGGTTAGGGTTAGGGTTAGGGTTAGGGTTAGGGTTATGGTTAGTTGGGTTAGGGTTATGATTAGGGTTATTTTGCTAAAGGTTAGGCTTATGGTTAGTGTTAGGGCTAGTTGGTTTAGGGTTAGGGTTAGGGTTATTTGGTTTAGGGTTAGGTTTAGGGTCAGGGTTAGGGTTAGGGTTAGGGTTATTTGGGCTAGGGTTAGGGTTAGGGTTAGGGTTAGGGTTAGGGTTAGGGTTAGGGTTAGGGTTAGGGTTAGGTTTAGGGTTATGGTTAGTTGGGTTTGGGTTATGGTTAGGGTTATTTTGGTAAAAGTTAGGCTTATGGTTAGTGTTAGGGCTAGTTGGTTTAGGGTTAGGGTTAGGGGTATTTGGTTTAGGTTTAGGTTTAGGGTCAGGTTTAGGGTTAGGGTTAGGGTTATTTGGGCTAGGGTTAGGGTTAGGGTTAGGGTTAAGGTTAGGGTTAGGGTTATGGTTAGTTGGGTTTGGGTTATGGTTAGGGTTATTTTGGTAAAGGTTAGGCTTATGGTTAGTGTTAGGGCTAGTTGGTTTAGGGTTAGGGTTAGGGTTATTTGGTTTAGGGTTAGGTTTAGGGTCAGCGTTAGGGTTAGGGTTATTTGGGCTAGGGTTAGGGTTAGGGTTAGGGTTCGGGTTAGGGTTAGGGTTAGGGTTAGGGTTAGGGTTAGGGTTATGGTTAGTTGGGTTTGGGTTATGGTTAGGGTTATTTTGGTAAAGGTTAGGCTTATGGTTAGTGTTAGGGCTAGTTGGTTTAGGGTTAGGGTTAGGGTTATTTGGTTTAGGGTTAGGTTTAGGGTCAGGGTTAGGGTTAGGGTTAGGGTTAGGGTTATTTGGGCTAGGGTTAGGGTTAGGGTTAGGGTTAGGGTTATGGTTAGTTGGGTTAGGGTTATGGTTAGGGTTATTTTGGTAAAGGTTAGGCTTATGGTTAGTGTTAGGGCTAGTTGGTTTAGGGTTAGTGTTATGGGTATTTGGTTTAGGGTTAGGTTTAGGGTCAGGGTTAGGGTTAGGGTTATTTGGGCTAGGGTTAGGGTTAGGGTTAGGGTTAGGGTTAGGGTTAGGGTTAGGGTTATGGTTAGTTGGGTTTGGGTTATGGTTAGGGTTATTTTGGTAAAGGTTAGGCTTATGGTTAGTGTTAGGGCTAGTTGGTTTAGGGTTAGGGTTAGGGTTATTTGGTTTAGTGTTAGGTGTAGGGTCAGGTTTATGGTTAGGGTTAGGGTTATTTGCGCTAGGGTTAGGGTTAGGGTTAGGGTTATGGTTAGTTGGGTTTGGGTTATGGTTAGGGTTATTTTGCTAAAGGTTAGGCTTATGGTTAGTGTTAGGGCTAGTTGGTTTAGGGTTAGGGTTAGGGTTATTTGGTTTAGGGTTAGGTTTAGGGTCAGGGTTAGGGTTAGGGTTAGGGTTATTTGGGCTAGGGTTAGGGTTAGGGTTAGGGTTAGGGTTAGGGTTAGGGTTAGGGTTAGGGTTAGGGTTATGGTTAGTTGGGTTTGGTTTATGGTTAGGGTTATTTTGGTAAAGGTTAGGCTTATGGTTAGTGTTAGGGCTAGTTGGTTTAGGGTTAGGGTTAGGGTTATTTGGTTTAGGGTTAGGTTTAGGGTCAGGGTTAGGGTTAGGGTTAGGGTTATTTGGGCTAGGGTTAGGGTTAGGGTTAGGGTTAGG
>NW_028276509.1:105000-125000 GCF_052056855.1 Sturnus vulgaris | reverse complement strand
GGGTTAGGGTTAGGGTTAGGGTTATTTGGGCTAGGGTTAGGGTTAGGGTTAGGGTTAGGGTTAGGGTTATGGTTAGTTGGGTTTGGGTTTTGGTTAGGGTTATTTTGGTAAAGGTTAGGCTTATGGTTAGTGTTAGGGCTAGTTGGTTTAGGGTTAGGGTTAGGGTTATTTGGTTTAGGGTTAGGTTTAGGGTCAGGGTTAGGGTTAGGGTTAGGGTTATTTGGGCTAGGGTTAGGGTTAGGGTTAGGGTTAGGGTTAGGGTTAGGGTTAGGGTTAGGGTTAGTTCGGTTAGAGTTATGGTTAGGGTTATTTTGGTAAAGGTTAGGCTTATGGTTAGTGTTAGGGCTAGTTGGTTTAGGGTTAGGGTTAGGGTTATTTGGTTTAGGGTTAGGTTTAGGGTCAGGGTTAGGGTTAGGGTTAGGGTTATTTGGGCTAGGGTTAGGGTTAGGGTTAGGGTTAGGGTTAGGGTTATGGTTAGTTGGGTTTGGGTTATGGTTAGGGGTATTTTGGTAAATGTTAGGCTTATGGTTAGTGTTAGGGCTAGTTGGTTTAGGGTTAGGGTTAGGGTTATTTGGTTTAGGGTTAGGTTTAGGCTCAGGGTTAGGGTTAGGGTTAGGGTTATTTGGGCTATGGTTAGGGTTAGGGTTAGGGTTAGGGTTAGGGTTAGGGTTAGGGTTAGGGTTAGGGTTATGGTTAGTTGGGTTTGGGTTATGGTTAGGGTTATTTTGGTAAAGGTTAGGCTTATGGTTAGTGTTAGGGCTAGTTGGTTTAGGGTTAGGGTTAGGGTTATTTGGTTTAGGGTTAGGTTTAGGGTCAGCGTTAGGGTTAGGGTTAGGGTTATATGGGCTAGGGTTAGGGTTAGGGTTAGGGTTAGGGTTATGGTTAGTTGGGTTTGGGTTATGGTTAGGGTTATTTTGGTAAAGGTTAGGCTTATGGTTAGTGTTAGGGCTAGTTGGTTTAGGGTTAGGGTTAGGGTTATTTGGTTTAGGGTTAGGTTTATGGTCAGGGTTAGGGTTAGGGTTAGGGTTATTTGGGCTAGGGTTAGGGTTAGGGTTAGGGTTAGGGTTAGGGTTAGGGTTAGGGTTATGGTTAGTTGGGTTTGGGTTATGGTTAGGGTTATTTTGGTAAAGGTTAGGCTTATGGTTAGTGTTAGGGCTAGTTGGTTTAGGGTTAGGGTTAGGGGTATTTGGTTTAGGGTTAGGTTTAGGCTCAGGGTTAGGGTTAGGGTTAGGGTTATTTGGGCTAGGGTTAGGGTTAGGGTTAGGGTTAGGGTTAGGGTTAGGGTTAGGGTTAGGGTTAGGGTTAGGTTTAGGGTTATGGTTAGTTGGGTTTGGGTTATGGTTAGGGTTATTTTGGTAAAAGTTAGGCTTATGGTTAGTGTTAGGGCTAGTTGGTTTAGGGTTAGGGTTAGGGGTATTTGGTTTAGGTTTAGGTTTAGGGTCAGGTTTAGGGTTAGGGTTAGGGTTATTTGGGCTAGGGTTAGGGTTAGGGTTAGGGTTATGGTTAGTTGGGTTAGGGTTATGGTTAGGGTTATTTTGGTAAAGGTTAGGCTTATGGTTAGTGTTAGGGCTAGTTGGTTTAGGGTTAGGGTTAGGGTTATTTGGTTTAGGGTTAGGTGTAGGGTCAGGTTTATGGTTAGGGTTAGGGTTATTTGGGCTAGGGTTAGGGTTAGGGTTAGGGTTAGGGTTAGGGTTAGGGTTAGGGTTATGGTTAGTTGGGTTTGGGTTATGGTTAGGGTTATTTTGGTAAAGGTTAGGCTTATGGTTAGTGTTAGGGCTAGTTGGTTTAGGGTTAGGGTTAGGGTTATTTGGTTTAGGGTTAGGTTTAGGGTCAGCGTTAGGGTTAGGGTTATTTGGGCTAGGGTTAGGGTTAGGGTTAGGGTTAGGGTTAGGGTTATGGTTAGTTGGGTTTGGGTTATGGTTAGGGTTATTTTGGTAAAGGTTAGGCTTATGGTTAGTGTTAGGGCTAGTTGGTTTAGGGTTAGGGTTAGGGTTATTTGGTTTAGGGTTAGGTTTAGGGTCAGGGTTAGGGTTAGGGTTAGGGTTATTTGGGCTAGGGTTAGGGTTAGGGTTAGGGTTAGGGTTAGGGTTAGGGTTAGGGTTAGGGTTAGGGTTAGGGTTAGGGTTAGGGTTATGGTTAGTTGGGTTTGGGTTATGGTTAGGGTTATTTTGCTAAAGGTTAGGCTTATGGTTAGTGTTAGGGCTAGTTGGTTTAGGGTTAGGGTTAGGGTTATTTGGTTTAGGGTTAGGTTTAGGGTCAGGGTTAGGGTTAGGGTTAGGGTTATATCGGCTAGGGTTAGGGTTAGGGTTAGGGTTAGGGTTAGGGTTAGGTTTATGGTTAATTGGGTTAGGGTTATGGTTAGGGTTATTTTGGTAAAGGTTAGGCTTATGGTTAGTGTTAGGGCTAGTTGGTTTAGGGTTAGGGTTATTTGGTTTAGGGTTAGGTTTAGGGTCAGGGTTAGGGTTAGTGTTAGGGTTATTTGGGCTAGGGTTAGGGTTAGGGTTAGGGTTAGGGTTAGGGTTATGGTTAGTTGGGTTTGGGTTATGGTTAGGGTTATTTTGGTAAAGGTTAGGCTTATGGTTAGTGTTAGGGCTGGTTGGTTTAGGGTTAGGGTTAGGGGTATTTGGTTTAGGGTTAGGTTTAGGCTCAGGGTTAGGGTTAGGGTTAGGGTTATTTGGGCTAGGGTTAGGGTTAGGGTTAGGGTTAGGGTTAGGGTTAGGGTTATGGTTAGTTGGGTTTGGGTTATGGTTAGGGTTATTTTGGTAAAGGTTAGGCTTATGGTTAGTGTTAGGGCTAGTTGGTTTAGGGTTAGGGTTAGGGTTATTTGGTTTAGGGTTAGGTTTAGGGTCAGGGTTAGGGTTAGGGTTAGGGTTATTTGGGCTAGGGTTAGGGTTAGGGTTAGGGTTAGGGTTAGGGTTATGGTTAGTTGGGTTTGGGTTATGGTTAGGGTTATTTTGGTAAAGGTTAGGCTTATGGTTAGTGTTAGGGCTAGTTGGTTTAGGGTTAGGGTTAGGGTTATTTGGTTTAGGGTTAGGTTTAGGGTCAGGGTTAGTGTTAGGGTTAGGGTTATATGGGCTAGGGTTAGGGTTAGGGTTAGGGTTAGGGTTATGGTTAGTTGGGTTTGGGTTATGGTTAGGGTTATTTTGGTAAAGGTTAGGCTTATGGTTAGTGTTAGGGCTAGTTGGTTTAGGGTTAGGGTTAGGGTTATTTGGTTTAGGGTTAGGTTTAGGGTCCGGGTTAGGGTTAGGGTTAGAGTTATTTGGGCTAGGGTTAGGGTTAGGGTTAGGGTTAGGGTTAGGGTTAGGGTTAGGGTTAGGGTTATGGTTAGTTGGGTTAGGGTTATGGTTAGGGTTATTTTGCTAAAGGTTAGGCTTATGGTTAGTGTTAGGGCTAGTTGGTTTAGGGTTAGGGTTAGGGTTATTTGGTTTAGGGTTAGGTTTAGGGTCAGGGTTAGGGTTAGGGTTAGGGTTATTTGGGCTAGGGTTAGGGTTAGGGTTAGGGTTAGGGTTAGGGTTAGGGTTAGGGTTAGGGTTAGGGTTAGGGTTAGGGTTAGGGTTAGGGTTAGGGTTATGGTTAGTTGGGTTTGGGTTATGGTTAGGGTTATTTTGGTAAAAGTTAGGGTTATGGTTAGTGTTAGGGCTAGTTGGTTTAGGGTTAGGGTTAGGGGTATTTGGTTTAGGTTTAGGTTTAGGGTCAGGTTTAGGGTTAGGGTTAGGGTTATTTGGGCTAGGGTTAGGGTTAGGGTTAGGGTTATGGTTAGTTGGGTTAGGGTTATGGTTAGGGTTATTTTGGTAAAGGTTAGGCTTATGGTTAGTGTTAGGGCTAGTTGGTTTAGGGTTTGGGTTAGGGTTATTTGGTTTAGGGTTAGGTTTAGGCTCAGGGTTAGGGTTAGGGTTATTTGGGCAAGGGTTAGGGTTAGGGTTAGGGTTAGGGTTAGGGTTATGGTTAGTTGGGTTTGGGTTATGGTTAGGGTTATTTTGGTAAAGGTTAGGCTTATGGTTAGTGTTAGGGCTAGTTGGTTTAGGGTTAGGGTTAGGGTTATTTGGTTTAGGGTTAGGTTTAGGGTCAGCGTTAGGGTTAGTGTTAGGGTTATTTGGGCTAGGGTTAGGGTTAGGGTTAGGGTTAGGGTTAGGGTTAGGGTTAGGGTTATGGTTAGTTGGGTTTGGGTTATGGTTAGGGTTATTTTGGTAAAGGTTAGGCTTATGGTTAGTGTTAGGGCTAGTTGGTTTAGGGTTAGGGTTAGGGTTATTTGGTTTAGGGTTAGGTTTAGGGTCTGGGTTAGGGTTAGGGTTAGGGTTAGGGTTATTTGGGCTAGGGTTAGGGTTAGGGTTAGGGTTAGGGTTATGGTTAGTTGGCTTAGGGTTATGGTTAGGGTTATTTTGGTAAAGGTTAGGCTTATGGTTAGTGTTAGGGCTAGTTGGTTTCGGGTTAGGGTTAGGGTTATTTGGTTTAGGATTAGGTTTAGGGTCAGGGTTAGGGTTAGGGTTATTTGGGCTAGGGTTAGGGTTAGGGTTAGGGTTAGGGTTAGGGTTAGGGTTATGGTTAGTTGGGTTTGGGTTATGGTTAGGGTTATTTTGGTAAAGGTTAGGCTTATGGTTAGTGTTAGGGCTAGTTGGTTTAGGGTTTGGGTTAGGGTTATTTGGTTTAGGGTTAGGTTTAGGCTCAGGGTTAGGGTTAGGGTTATTTGGGCAAGGGTTAGGGTTAGGGTTAGGGTTAGGGTTAGGGTTATGGTTAGTTGGGTTTGGGTTATGGTTAGGGTTATTTTGGTAAAGGTTAGGCTTATGGTTAGTGTTAGGGCTAGTTGGTTTAGGGTTAGGGTTAGGGTTATTTGGTTTAGGGTTAGGTTTAGGGTCAGCGTTAGGGTTAGTGTTAGGGTTATTTGGGCTAGGGTTAGGGTTAGGGTTAGGGTTAGGGTTAGGGTTAGGGTTAGGGTTATGGTTAGTTGGGTTTGGGTTATGGTTAGGGTTATTTTGGTAAAGGTTAGGCTTATGGTTAGTGTTAGGGCTAGTTGGTTTAGGGTTAGGGTTAGGGTTATTTGGTTTAGGGTTAGGTTTAGGGTCTGGGTTAGGGTTAGGGTTAGGGTTAGGGTTATTTGGGCTAGGGTTAGGGTTAGGGTTAGGGTTAGGGTTATGGTTAGTTGGCTTAGGGTTATGGTTAGGGTTATTTTGGTAAAGGTTAGGCTTATGGTTAGTGTTAGGGCTAGTTGGTTTCGGGTTAGGGTTAGGGTTATTTGGTTTAGGATTAGGTTTAGGGTCAGGGTTAGGGTTAGGGTTATTTGGGCTAGGGTTAGGGTTAGGGTTAGGGTTAGGGTTAGGGTTAGGGTTAGGGTTAGGGTTAGGGTTAGGGTTATGGTTAGTTGGGTTTGGTTTATGGTTAGGGTTATTTTGGTAAAGGTTAGGCTTATGGTTAGTGTTAGGGCTAGTTGGTTTAGGGTTAGGGTTAGGGTTATTTGGTTTAGGGTTAGGTTTAGGGTCAGGGTTAGGGTTAGGGTTAGGGTTATTTGGGCTAGGGTTAGGGTTAGGGTTAGGGTTAGGGTTAGGGTTAGGGTTATGGTTAGTTGGGTTTGGGTTATGGTTAGGGTTATTTTGCTAAAGGTTAGGCTTATGGTTAGTGTTAGGGCTAGTTGGTTTAGGGTTAGGGTTAGGGTTATTTGGTTTAGGGTTAGGTTTAGGGTCAGGGTTAGGGTTAGGGTTAGGGTTATATGGGCTAGGGTTAGGGTTAGGGTTAGGGTTAGGGTTAGGGTTAGGGTTATGGTTAGTTGGGTTTGGGTTATGGTTATGGTTATTTTGGTAAAGGTTAGGCTTATGGTTAGTGTTAGGGCTAGTTGGTTTAGGGTTAGGGTTATCGTTAGTTGGGTTAGGGTTAGGGTTAGGGTTATTTGGGCTAGGGTTAGGGTTAGGGTTAGGGTTAGGGTTAGGGTTATGGTTAGTTGGGTTTGGGTTATGGTTAGGGTTATTTTGGTAAAGGTTAGGCTTATGGTTAGTGTTAGGGCTAGTTGGTTTAGGGTTAGGGTTAGGGTTATTTGGTTTAGGGTTAGGTTTAGGGTCAGGGTTAGGGTTAGGGTTAGGGTTATTTGGGCTAGGGTTAGGGTTAGGGTTAGGGTTAGGGTTAGGGTTATGGTTAGTTGGGTTTGGGTTATGGTTAGGGTTATTTTGGTAAAGGTTAGGCTTATGGTTAGTGTTAGGGCTAGTTGGTTTAGGGTTAGGGTTAGGGTTATTTGGTTTAGGGTTAGGTTTAGGGTCAGGGTTAGTGTTAGGGTTAGGGTTATATGGGCTAGGGTTAGGGTTAGGGTTAGGGTTAGGGTTATGGTTAGTTGGGTTTGGGTTATGGTTAGGGTTATTTTGGTAAAGGTTAGGCTTATGGTTAGTGTTAGGGCTAGTTGGTTTAGGGTTAGGGTTAGGGTTATTTGGTTTAGGGTTAGGTTTAGGGTCCGGGTTAGGGTTAGGGTTAGAGTTATTTGGGCTAGGGTTAGGGTTAGGGTTAGGGTTAGGGTTAGGGTTAGGGTTAGGGTTAGGGTTATGGTTAGTTGGGTTAGGGTTATGGTTAGGGTTATTTTGCTAAAGGTTAGGCTTATGGTTAGTGTTAGGGCTAGTTGGTTTAGGGTTAGGGTTAGGGTTATTTGGTTTAGGGTTAGGTTTAGGGTCAGGGTTAGGGTTAGGGTTATTTGGGCTAGGGTTAGGGTTAGGGTTAGGGTTAGGGTTAGGGTTAGGGTTAGGGTTAGGGTTATGGTTAATTGGGTTTGGGTTATGGTTAGGGTTATTTTGGTAAAAGTTAGGGTTATGGTTAGTGTTAGGGCTAGTTGGTTTAGGGTTAGGGTTAGGGGTATTTGGTTTAGGTTTAGGTTTAGGGTCAGGTTTAGGGTTAGGGTTAGGGTTATTTGGGCTAGGGTTAGGGTTAGGGTTAGGGTTATGGTTAGTTGGGTTAGGGTTATGGTTAGGGTTATTTTGGTAAAGGTTAGGCTTATGGTTAGTGTTAGGGCTAGTTGGTTTAGGGTTAGGGTTAGGGTTATTTGGTTTAGGGTTAGGTTTAGGGTCAGCGTTAGGGTTAGTGTTAGGGTTATTTGGGCTAGGGTTAGGGTTAGGGTTAGGGTTAGGGTTAGGGTTAGGGTTAGGGTTAGGGTTAGGGTTAGGGTTATGGTTAGTTGGGTTTGGGTTATGGTTAGGGTTATTTTGGTAAAGGTTAGGCTTATGGTTAGTGTTAGGGCTAGTTGGTTTAGGGTTAGGGTTAGGGTTATTTGGTTTAGGGTTAGGTTTAGGGTCAGGGTTAGGGTTAGGGTTAGGGTTAGGGTTATTTGGGCTAGGGTTAGGGTTAGGGTTAGGGTTAGGGTTATGGTTAGTTGGCTTAGGGTTATGGTTAGGGTTATTTTGGTAAAGGTTAGGCTTATGGTTAGTGTTAGGGCTAGTTGGTTTAGGGTTAGTGTTATGGTTATTTGGTTTACGGTTAGGTTTAGGGTCAGGGTTAGGGTTAGGGTTATTTGGGCTAGGGTTAGGGTTAGGGTTAGGGTTAGGGTTAGGGTTAGGGTTAGGGTTATGGTTAGTTGGGTTTGGTTTATGGTTAGGGTTATTTTGGTAAAGGTTAGGCTTATGGTTAGTGTTAGGGCTAGTTGGTTTAGGGTTAGGGTTAGGGTTATTTGGTTTAGGGTTAGGTTTAGGGTCAGGGTTAGGGTTAGGGTTAGGGTTATTTGGGCTAGGGTTAGGGTTAGGGTTAGGGTTAGGGTTAGGGTTAGGGTTATGGTTAGTTGGGTTTGGGTTATGGTTAGGGTTATTTTGCTAAAGGTTAGGCTTATGGTTAGTGTTAGGGCTAGTTGGTTTAGGGTTAGGGTTAGGGTTATTTGGTTTAGGGTTAGGTTTAGGGTCAGGGTTAGGGTTAGGGTTAGGGTTATATGGGCTAGGGTTAGGGTTAGGGTTAGGGTTAGGGTTAGGGTTAGGGTTAGGGTTATGGTTAGTTGGGTTTGGGTTATGGTTATGGTTATTTTGGTAAAGGTTAGGCTTATGGTTAGTGTTAGGGCTAGTTGGTTTAGGGTTAGGGTTATCGTTAGTTGGGTTAGGGTTAGGGTTAGGGTTATTTGGGCTAGGGTTAGGGTTAGGGTTAGGGTTAGGGTTAGGGTTAGGGTTAGGTTTATGGTTAGTTGGGTTTGGGTTATGGTTAGGGTTATTTTGGTAAAGGTTAGGCTTATGGTTAGTGTTAGGGCTAGTTGGTTTAGGTTTAGTGTTATGGTTATTTGGTTTAGGGTTAGGTTTAGGCTCAGGGTTAGGGTTAGGGTTAGGGTTATTTGGGCTAGGGTTAGGGTTAGGGTTAGGGTTAGGGTTAGGGTTAGGGTTATGGTTAGTTGGGTTTGGGTTATGGTTAGGGTTATTTTGGTAAAGGTTAGGCTTATGGTTAGTGTTAGGGCTAGTTGGTTTAGGGTTAGGGTTAGGGTTATTTGGTTTAGGGTTTGGTTTAGGGTCAGGTTTAGGGTTAGGGTTAGGGTTATTTGGGCTAGGGTTAGGGTTAGGGTTAGGGTTAGGGTTAGGGTTAGGGTTAGGGTTAGGGTTAGGGTTAGTTGGGCTTGGGTTATGGTTAGGGTTATTTTGGTAAAGGTTAGGCTTATGGTTAGTGTTAGGGCTAGTTGGTTTAGGGTTAGGGTTAGGGGTATTTGGTTTAGGTTTAGCTTTAGGGTCAGGTTTAGGGTTAGGGTTAGGGTTATTTGGGCTAGGGTTAGGGTTAGGGTTAGGGTTAGGGTTATGGTTAGTTGGGTTAGGGTTAGGGTTAGGGGTAGGGTTATGGTTAGTTGGGTTTGGGTTATGGTTAGGGTTATTTTGGTAAAGGTTAGGCTTATGGTTAGTGTTAGGGCTAGTTGGTTTAGGGTTAGGGTTAGGGTTATTTGGTTTAGGGTTAGGTTTAGGCTCAGGGTTAGGGTTAGGGTTATTTGGGCTAGGGTTAGGGTTAGGGTTAGGGTTAGGGTTAGGGTTAGGGTTAGGGTTAGGGTTAGGGTTAGGGTTAGGTTAGGGTTATGGTTAGGGTTATTTTGGTAAAGGTTAGGCTTATGGTTAGTGTTAGGGCTAGTTGGTTTAGGGTTTGGGTTAGGGTTATTTGGTTTAGGGTTAGGTTTAGGGTCAGCGTTAGGGTTAGTGTTAGGGTTATTTGGGCTAGGGTTAGGGTTAGGGTTAGGGTTAGGGTTATGGTTAGTTGGCTTAGGGTTATGGTTAGGGTTATTTTGGTAAAGGTTAGGCTTATGGTTAGTGTTAGGGCTAGTTGGTTTCGGGTTAGGGTTAGGGTTATTTGGTTTAGGATTAGGTTTAGGGTCAGGGTTAGGGTCAGGGTTAGGGTTATTTGGGCTAGGGTTAGGGTTAGGGTTAGGGTTAGGGTTAGGGTTAGGGTTATGGTTAGTTGGGTTTGGGTTATGGTTAGGGTTATTTTGGTAAAGGTTAGGCTTATGGTTAGTGTTAGGGCTAGTTGGTTTAGGGTTAGGGTTAGGGTCATTTGGTTTAGGGTTAGGTTTAGGGTCAGCGTTAGGGTTAGGGTTAGGGTTATTTGGGCTAGGGTTAGGGTTAGGGTTAGGGTTAGGGTTAGGGTTAGGGTTATGGTTAGTTGGGTTTGGGTTATGGTTAGGGTTATTTTGGTAAAGGTTAGGCTTATGGTTAGTGTTAGGGCTAGTTGGTTTAGGGTTAGGGTTAGGGTTATTTGGTTTAGGGTTAGGTTTAGGGTCAGGGTTAGGGTTAGGGTTAGGGTTAGGGTTATTTGGGCTAGGGTTAGGGTTAGGGTTAGGGTTAGGGTTATGGTTAGTTGGGTTAGGGTTATGGTTAGGGTTATTTTGCTAAAGGTTAGGCTTATGGTTAGTGTTAGGGCTAGTTGGTTTAGGTTTAGTGTTATGGTTATTTGGTTTAGGGTTAGGTTTAGGGTCAGGGTTAGGGTTAGGGTTAGGGTTATTTGGGCTAGGGTTAGGGTTAGGGTTAGGGTTAGGGTTAGGGTTAGGGTTAGGGTTAGGGTTATGGTTAGTTGGGTTTGGTTTATGGTTAGGGTTATTTTGGTAAAGGTTAGGCTTATGGTTAGTGTTAGGGCTAGTTGGTTTAGGGTTAGGGTTAGGGTTATTTGGTTTAGGGTTAGGTTTAGGGTCAGGGTTAGGGTTAGGGTTAGGGTTATTTGGGCTAGGGTTAGGGTTAGGGTTAGGGTTAGGGTTAGGGTTAGGGTTATGGTTAGTTGGGTTTGGGTTATGGTTAGGGTTATTTTGCTAAAGGTTAGGCTTATGGTTAGTGTTAGGGCTAGTTGGTTTAGGGTTAGGGTTAGGGTTATTTGGTTTAGGGTTAGGTTTAGGGTCAGGGTTAGGGTTAGGGTTAGGGTTATATGGGCTAGGGTTAGGGTTAGGGTTAGGGTTAGGGTTAGGGTTAGGGTTAGGGTTATGGTTAGTTGGGTTTGGGTTATGGTTATGGTTATTTTGGTAAAGGTTAGGCTTATGGTTAGTGTTAGGGCTAGTTGGTTTAGGGTTAGGGTTATCGTTAGTTGGGTTAGGGTTAGGGTTAGGGTTATTTGGGCTAGGGTTAGGGTTAGGGTTAGGGTTAGGGTTAGGGTTAGGGTTAGGTTTATGGTTAGTTGGGTTTGGGTTATGGTTAGGGTTATTTTGGTAAAGGTTAGGCTTATGGTTAGTGTTAGGGCTAGTTGGTTTAGGTTTAGGGTTAGGGTTATTTGGTTTAGGGTTAGGTTTAGGCTCAGGGTTAGGGTTAGGGTTAGGGTTATTTGGGCTAGGGTTAGGGTTAGGGTTAGGGTTAGGGTTAGGGTTAGGGTTATGGTTAATTGGGTTTGGGTTATGGTTAGGGTTATTTTGGTAAAGGTTAGGCTTATGGTTAGTGTTAGGGCTAGTTGGTTTAGGGTTAGGGTTAGGGTTATTTGGTTTAGGGTTTGGTTTAGGGTCAGGTTTAGGGTTAGGGTTAGGGTTATTTGGGCTAGGGTTAGGGTTAGGGTTAGGGTTAGGGTTAGGGTTAGGGTTAGGGTTAGTTGGGTTTGGGTTATGGTTAGGGTTATTTTGGTAAAGGGTAGGCTTATGGTTAGTGTTAGGGCTAGTTGGTTTAGGGTTAGGGTTAGGGGTATTTGGTTTAGGTTTAGCTTTAGGGTCAGGTTTAGGGTTAGGGTTACGGTTATTTGGGCTAGGGTTAGGGTTAGGGTTAGGGTTAGGGTTAGGGTTAGTTGGGTTAGGGTTAGGGTTAGGGTTAGGGTTAGGGTTAGGGTTATGGTTAGTTGGGTTTGGGTTATGGTTAGGGTTATTTTGGTAAAGGTTAGGCTTATGGTTAGTGTTAGGGCTAGTTGGTTTAGGGTTAGGGTTAGGGTTATTTGGTTTAGGGTTAGGTTTAGGCTCAGGGTTAGGGTTAGGGTTATTTGGGCTAGGGTTAGGGTTAGGGTTAGGGTTAGGGTTAGGGTTATGATTAGTTGGGTTTGGGTTATGATTAGGGTTATTTTGGTAAAGGTTAGGCTTATGGTTAGTGTTATGGCTAGTTGGTTTAGGGTTAGGGTTAGGGTTATTTGGTTTAGGGTTAGGTTTAGGGTCAGGGTTAGGGTTAGGGTTAGGGCTATTTGGGCTAGGGTTAGGGTTAGGGTTAGGGTTAGGGTTAGGGTTATGGTTAGTTGGGTTAGGGTTATGGTTAGGTTTATTTTGGTAAAGGTTAGGCTTATGGTTAGTGTTAGGGCTAGTTGGTTTAGGGTTAGGGTTAGGGTTATTTGGTTTAGGGTTAGGTTTAGTGTCAGGGTTAGGGTTAGGGTTAGGGTTATTAGGGCTAGGGTTAGGGTTATGGTTAGGGTTAGGGTTAGGGTTAGGGTTAGGGTTAGGGTTATGGTTAGTTGGGTTTGGGTAATGGTTAGGGTTATTTTGGTAAAGGTTAGACTTATGGTTAGTGTTAGGGCTAGTTGGTTTAGGGTTAGGGTTAGGGTTATTTGGTTTAGTGTTAGGTGTAGGGTCAGGTTTATGGTTAGGGTTAGGGTTATTTGGGCTAGGGTTAGAGTTAGGGTTAGGGTTAGGGTTAGGGTTATGGTTAGTTGGGTTTGGGTTATGGTTAGGGTTATTTTGGTAAAGGTTAGGCTTATGGTTATTGTTAGGGCTAGTTGGTTTAGGGTTAGGGTTAGGGTTATTTGGTTTAGGGTTAGGTTTAGGGTCAGGGTTAGGGTTAGGGTTAGGGTTATTTGGGCTAGGGTTAGGGTTAGGGTTAGGGTTAGGGTTAGGGTTAGGGTTAGGGTTAGGGTTATGGTTAGTTGGGTTTGGGTTATGGTTAGGGTTATTTTGGTAAAGGTTAGGCTTATGGTTAGTGTTAGGGCTAGTTGGTTTAGGGTTAGGGTTAGGGTTATTTGGTTTAGGGTTAGGTTTAGGGTCAGGGTTATGGTTAGGGTTAGGGTTATTTGGGCTAGGGTTAGGGTTAGGGTTAGGGTTAGGGTTAGGTTTAGGGTTATGGTTAGTTGGGTTAGGGTTATGGTTAGGGTTATTTTGGTAAAGGTTAGGCTTATGGTTAGTGTTAGGGCTAGTTGGTTTAGGGTTAGGGTTAGGGTTATTTGGTTTAGGGTTAGTTGTAGGGTCAGGTTTATGGTTAGGGTTAGGGTTATTTGGGCTAGGGTTAGGGTTAGGGTTAGGGTTAGGGTTAGGGTTATGGTTAGTTGGGTTTGGGTTATGGTTAGGGTTATTTTGGTAAAGGTTAGGCTTATGGTTAGTGTTAGGGCTAGTTGGTTTAGGGTTAGGGTTAGGGGTATTTGGTTTAGGGTTAGGTTTAGGCTCAGGGTTAGGGTTAGGGTTAGGGTTATTTGGGCTAGGGTTAGGGTTAGGGTTAGGGTTAGGGTTAGGGTTATGGTTAGTTGGGTTAGGGTTATGGTTAGGGTTATTTTGGTAAAGGTTAGGCTTATGGTTAGTGTTAAGGCTAGTTGATTTAGGGTTAGGGTTAGGGTTATTTGGTTTAGTGTTAGGTGTAGGGTCAGGTTTATGGTTAGGGTTAGGGTTATTTGCGCTAGGGTTAGGGTTAGGGTTAGGGTTAGGGTTAGGGTTAGGGTTAGGGTTAGGGTTATGGTTAGTTGGGTTAGGGTTAGGGTTAGGGTTAGGGTTAGGGTTAGGGTTGGGGTTAGGGTTAGGGTTAGGTTTAGGGTTATGGTTAGTTGGGTTTGGGTTATGGTTAGGGTTATTTTGGTAAAAGTTAGGCTTATGGTTAGTGTTAGGGCTAGTTGGTTTAGGGTTAGGTTTAGGGGTATTTGGTTTAGGTTTAGGTTTAGGGTCAGGGTTAGGGTTAGGGTTAGGGTTATTTGGGCTAGGGTTAGGGTTAGGGTTAGGGTTAGCGTTAGGGTTAGTTGGGTTAGGGTTATGGTTAGGGTTAGGGTTAGGGTTAGGGTTAGGGTTAGGGTTATTTGGGCTAGGGTTAGGGTTAGGGTTAGGGTTAGGGTTAGGGTTAGGGTTATGGTTAGTTGGGTTTGGGTTATGGTTAGGGTTATTTTGCTAAAGGTTAGGCTTATGGTTAGTGTTAGGGCTAGTTGGTTTAGGGTTAGGGTTAGGGTTATTTGGTTTAGGGTTAGGTTTAGGGTCAGGGTTAGGGTTAGGGTTAGGGTTATTTGGGCTAGGGTTAGGGTTAGGGTTAGGGTTAGGGTTAGGGTTAGGGTTAGGGTTATGGTTAGTTGGGTTTGGGTTATGGTTAGGGTTATTTTGGTAAAGGTTAGGCTTATGGTTAGTGTTAGGGCTAGTTGGTTTAGGGTTAGGGTTAGGGTTATTTGGTTTAGGGTTAGGTTTAGGGTCAGCGTTAGGGTTAGGGTTAGGGTTATTTGGGCTAGGGTTAGGGTTAGGGTTAGGGTTAGGGTTAGGGTTAGGGTTAGGGTTATGGTTAGTTGGGTTTGGGTTATGGTTAGGGTTATTTTGGTAAAGGTTAGGCTTATGGTTAGTGTTAGGGCTAGTTGGTTTAGGGTTAGGGTTAGGGTTATTTGGTTTAGGGTTAGGTTTAGGGTCAGGGTTAGGGTTAGGGTTAGGGTTAGGGTTATTTGGGCTAGGGTTAGGGTTAGGGTTAGGGTTAGGTTTATGGTTAGTTGGGTTAGGGTTATGGTTAGGGTTATTTTGGTAAAGGTTAGGCTTATGGTTAGTGTTAGTGCTAGTTGGTTTAGGGTTAGTGTTATGGTTATTTGGTTTAGGGTTAGGTTTAGGGTCAGGGTTAGGGTTAGGGTTATTTGGGCTAGGGTTAGGGTTAGGGTTAGGGTTAGGGTTAGGGTTATGGTTAGTTGGGTTTGGGTTATGGTTAGGGTTATTTTGGTAAAGGTTAGGCTTATGGTTAGTGTTAGGGCTAGTTGGTTTAGGGTTAGGGTTAGGGTTATTTGGTTTAGTGTTAGGTGTAGGGTCAGGTTTATGGTTAGGGTTAGGGTTATTTGCGCTAGGGTTAGGGTTAGGGTTAGGGTTAGGGTTAGGGTTAGGGTTATGGTTAGTTGGGTTTGGGTTATGGTTAGGGTTATTTTGCTAAAGGTTAGGCTTATGGTTAGTGTTAGGGCTAGTTGGTTTAGGGTTAGGGTTAGGGTTATTTGGTTTAGGGTTAGGTTTAGGGTCAGGGTTAGGGTTAGGGTTAGGGTTATTTGGGCTAGGGTTAGGGTTAGGGTTAGGGTTAGGGTTAGGGTTAGGGTTAGGGTTAGGGTTATGGTTAGTTGGGTTTGGTTTATGGTTAGGGTTATTTTGGTAAAGGTTAGGCTTATGGTTAGTGTTAGGGCTAGTTGGTTTAGGGTTAGGGTTAGGGTTATTTGGTTTAGGGTTAGGTTTAGGGTCAGGGTTAGGGTTAGGGTTAGGGTTAGGGTTATTTGGGCTAGGGTTAGGGTTAGGGTTAGGGTTAGGGTTATGGTTAGTTGGGTTAGGGTTATGGTTAGGGTTATTTTGCTAAAGGTTAGGCTTATGGTTAGTGTTAGGGCTAGTTGGTTTAGGTTTAGTGTTATGGTTATTTGGTTTAGGGTTAGGTTTAGGGTCAGGGTTAGGGTTAGGGTTATTTGGGCTAGGGTTAGGGTTAGGGTTAGGGTTAGGGTTAGGGTTAGGGTTAGGGTTAGGGTTATGGTTAGTTGGGTTTGGTTTATGGTTAGGGTTATTTTGGTAAAGGTTAGGCTTATGGTTAGTGTTAGGGCTAGTTGGTTTAGGGTTAGGGTTAGGGTTATTTGGTTTAGGGTTAGGTTTAGGGTCAGGGTTAGGGTTAGGGTTAGGGTTATTTGGGCTAGGGTTAGGGTTAGGGTTAGGGTTAGGGTTAGGGTTAGGGTTATGGTTAGTTGGGTTTGGGTTATGGTTAGGGTTATTTTGCTAAAGGTTAGGCTTATGGTTAGTGTTAGGGCTAGTTGGTTTAGGGTTAGGGTTAGGGTTATTTGGTTTAGGGTTAGGTTTAAGGTCAGGGTTAGGGTTAGGGTTAGGGTTATATGGGCTAGGGTTAGGGTTAGGGTTAGGGTTAGGGTTAGGGTTAGGGTTATGGTTAGTTGGGTTTGGGTTATGGTTATGGTTATTTTGGTAAAGGTTAGGCTTATGGTTAGTGTTAGCGCTAGTTGGTTTAGGGTTAGGGTTATCGTTAGTTGGGTTAGGGTTAGGGTTAGGGTTATTTGGGCTAGGGTTAGGGTTAGGGTTAGGGTTAGGGTTAGGGTTAGGGTTAGGTTTATGGTTAGTTGGGTTTGGGTTATGGTTAGGGTTATTTTGGTAAAGGTTAGGCTTATGGTTAGTGTTAGGGCTAGTTGGTTTAGGTTTAGGGTTAGGGTTATTTGGTTTAGGGTTAGGTTTAGGCTCAGGGTTAGGGTTAGGGTTAGGGTTATTTGGGCTAGGGTTAGGGTTAGGGTTAGGGTTAGGGTTAGGGTTAGGGTTATGGTTAATTGGGTTTGGGTTATGGTTAGGGTTATTTTGGTAAAGGTTAGGCTTATGGTTAGTGTTAGGGCTAGTTGGTTTAGGGTTAGGGTTAGGGTTATTTGGTTTAGGGTTTGGTTTAGGGTCAGGTTTAGGGTTAGGGTTAGGGTTATTTGGGCTAGGGTTAGGGTTAGGGTTAGGGTTAGGGTTAGGGTTAGGGTTAGGGTTAGTTGGGTTTGGGTTATGGTTAGGGTTATTTTGGTAAAGGGTAGGCTTATGGTTAGTGTTAGGGCTAGTTGGTTTAGGGTTAGGGTTAGGGGTATTTGGTTTAGGTTTAGCTTTAGGGTCAGGTTTAGGGTTAGGGTTACGGTTATTTGGGCTAGGGTTAGGGTTAGGGTTAGGGTTAGGGTTAGGGTTAGTTGGGTTAGGGTTAGGGTTAGGGTTAGGGTTAGGGTTAGGGTTATGGTTAGTTGGGTTTGGGTTATGGTTAGGGTTATTTTGGTAAAGGTTAGGCTTATGGTTAGTGTTAGGGCTAGTTGGTTTAGGGTTAGGGTTAGGGTTATTTGGTTTAGGGTTAGGTTTAGGCTCAGGGTTAGGGTTAGGGTTATTTGGGCTAGGGTTAGGGTTAGGGTTAGGGTTAGGGTTAGGGTTATGATTAGTTGGGTTTGGGTTATGATTAGGGTTATTTTGGTAAAGGTTAGGCTTATGGTTAGTGTTATGGCTAGTTGGTTTAGGGTTAGGGTTAGGGTTATTTGGTTTAGGGTTAGGTTTAGGGTCAGGGTTAGGGTTAGGGTTAGGGCTATTTGGGCTAGGGTTAGGGTTAGGGTTAGGGTTAGGGTTAGGGTTATGGTTAGTTGGGTTAGGGTTATGGTTAGGTTTATTTTGGTAAAGGTTAGGCTTATGGTTAGTGTTAGGGCTAGTTGGTTTAGGGTTAGGGTTAGGGTTATTTGGTTTAGGGTTAGGTTTAGTGTCAGGGTTAGGGTTAGGGTTAGGGTTATTAGGGCTAGGGTTAGGGTTATGGTTAGGGTTAGGGTTAGGGTTAGGGTTAGGGTTAGGGTTATGGTTAGTTGGGTTTGGGTAATGGTTAGGGTTATTTTGGTAAAGGTTAGACTTATGGTTAGTGTTAGGGCTAGTTGGTTTAGGGTTAGGGTTAGGGTTATTTGGTTTAGTGTTAGGTGTAGGGTCAGGTTTATGGTTAGGGTTAGGATTATTTGGGCTAGGGTTAGAGTTAGGGTTAGGGTTAGGGTTAGGGTTATGGTTAGTTGGGTTTGGGTTATGGTTAGGGTTATTTTGGTTAAGGGTTAGGCTTATGGTTATTGTTAGGGCTAGTTGGTTTAGGGTTAGGGTTAGGGTTATTTGGTTTAGGGTTAGGTTTAGGGTCAGGGTTAGGGTTAGGGTTAGGGTTATTTGGGCTAGGGTTAGGGTTAGGGTTAGGGTTAGGGTTAGGGTTAGGGTTAGGGTTAGGGTTATGGTTAGTTGGGTTTGGGTTATGGTTAGGGTTATTTTGGTAAAGGTTAGGCTTATGGTTAGTGTTAGGGCTAGTTGGTTTAGGGTTAGGGTTAGGGTTATTTGGTTTAGGGTTAGGTTTAGGGTCAGGGTTATGGTTAGGGTTAGGGTTATTTGGGCTAGGGTTAGGGTTAGGGTTAGGGTTAGGGTTAGGTTTAGGGTTATGGTTAGTTGGGTTAGGGTTATGGTTAGGGTTATTTTGGTAAAGGTTAGGCTTATGGTTAGTGTTAGGGCTAGTTGGTTTAGGGTTAGGGTTAGGGTTATTTGGTTTAGGGTTAGTTGTAGGGTCAGGTTTATGGTTAGGGTTAGGGTTATTTGGGCTAGGGTTAGGGTTATGGTTAGGGTTAGGGTTAGGGTTAGGGTTAGTTGGGTTTGGGTTATGGTTAGGGTTATTTTGGTAAAGGTTAGGCTTATGGTTAGTGTTAGGGCTAGTTGGTTTAGGGTTAGGGTTAGGGGTATTTGGTTTAGGGTTAGGTTTAGGCTCAGGGTTAGGGTTAGGGTTAGGGTTATTTGGGCTAGGGTTAGGGTTAGGGTTAGGGTTAGGGTTAGGGTTATGGTTAGTTGGGTTAGGGTTATGGTTAGGGTTATTTTGGTAAAGGTTAGGCTTATGGTTAGTGTTAAGGCTAGTTGATTTAGGGTTAGGGTTAGGGTTATTTGGTTTAGTGTTAGGTGTAGGGTCAGGTTTATGGTTAGGGTTAGGGTTATTTGCGCTAGGGTTAGGGTTAGGGTTAGGGTTAGGGTTAGGGTTAGGGTTAGGGTTAGGGTTAGGGTTATGGTTAGTTGGGTTAGGGTTAGGGTTAGGGTTAGGGTTAGGGTTAGGGTTAGGGTTAGGGTTAGGGTTAGGTTTAGGGTTATGGTTAGTTGGGTTTGGGTTATGGTTAGGGTTATTTTGGTAAAAGTTAGGCTTATGGTTAGTGTTAGGGCTAGTTGGTTTAGGGTTAGGTTTAGGGGTATTTGGTTTAGGTTTAGGTTTAGGGTCAGGGTTAAGGTTAGGGTTAGGGTTATTTGGGCTAGGGTTAGGGTTAGGGTTAGGGTTAGCGTTAGGGTTAGTTGGGTTAGGGTTATGGTTAGGGTTATTTTGGTAAAGGTTAGGCTTATGGTTAGTGTTAGGGCTAGTTGGTTTAGGGTTAGGGTTAGGGTTATTTGGTTTAGGGTTAGGTTTATGGTCAGGGTTAGGGTTAGGGTTAGGGTTATTTGGGCTAGGGTTAGGGTTAGGGTTAGGGTTAGGGTTAGGGTTAGGGTTAGGGTTATGGTTAGTTGGGTTTGGGTTATGGTTAGGGTTATTTTGGTAAAGGTTAGGCTTATGGTTAGTGTTAGGGCTAGTTGGTTTAGGGTTAGGGTTAGGGTTATTTGGTTTAGGGTTAGGTTTAGGGTCAGCGTTAGGGTTAGGGTTAGGGTTATTTGGGCTAGGGTTAGGGTTAGGGTTAGGGTTAGGGTTAGGGTTAGGGTTAGGGTTATGGTTAGTTGGGTTTGGGTTATGGTTAGGGTTATTTTGGTAAAGGTTAGGCTTATGGTTAGTGTTAGGGCTAGTTGGTTTAGGGTTAGGGTTAGGGTTATTTGGTTTAGGGTTAGGTTTAGGGTCAGGGTTAGGGTTAGGGTTATTTGGGCTAGGGTTAGGGTTAGGGTTAGGGTTAGGGTTATGGTTAGTTGGGTTAGGGTTATGGTTAGGGTTATTTTGGTAAAGGTTGGGCTTATGGTTAGTGTTAGTGCTAGTTGGTTTAGGGTTAGTGTTATGGTTATTTGGTTTAGGGTTAGGTTTAGGGTCAGGGTTAGGGTTAGGGTTATTTGGGCTAGGGTTAGGGTTAGGGTTAGGGTTAGGGTTAGGGTTAGGGTTATGGTTAGTTGGGTTTGGGTTATGGTTAGGGTTATTTTGGTAAAGGTTAGGCTTATGGTTAGTGTTAGGGCTAGTTGGTTTAGGGTTAGGGTTAGGGTTATTTGGTTTAGTGTTAGGTGTAGGGTCAGGTTTATGGTTAGGGTTAGGGTTATTTGCGCTAGGGTTAGGGTTAGGGTTAGGGTTAGGGTTAGGGTTAGGGTTATGGTTAGTTGGGTTTGGGTTATGGTTAGGGTTATTTTGCTAAAGGTTAGGCTTATGGTTAGTGTTAGGGCTAGTTGGTTTAGGGTTAGGGTTAGGGTTATTTGGTTTAGGGTTAGGTTTATGGTCAGGGTTAGGGTTAGGGTTAGGGTTATTTGGGCTAGGGTTAGGGTTAGGGTTAGGGTTAGGGTTAGGGTTAGGGTTAGGGTTAGGGTTAGGGTTATGGTTAGTTGGGTTTGGGTTATGGTTAGGGTTATTTTGCTAAAGGTTAGGCTTATGGTTAGTGTTAGGGCTAGTTGGTTTAGGGTTAGGGTTAGGGTTATTTGGTTTAGGGTTAGGTTTAGGGTCAGCGTTAGGGTTAGGGTTAGGGTTATTTGGGCTAGGGTTAGGGTTAGGGTTAGGGTTAGGGTTAGGGTTAGGGTTAGGGTTATGGTTAGTTGGGTTTGGGTTATGGTTAGGGTTATTTTGGTAAAGGTTAGGCTTATGGTTAGTGTTAGGGCTAGTTGGTTTAGGGTTAGGGTTAGGGTTATTTGGTTTAGGGTTAGGTTTAGGGTCAGGGTTAGGGTTAGGGTTAGGGTTAGGGTTATTTGGGCTAGGGTTAGGGTTAGGGTTAGGGTTAGGTTTATGGTTAGTTGGGTTAGGGTTATGGTTAGGGTTATTTTGGTAAAGGTTAGGCTTATGGTTAGT
>NW_028276509.1:90000-95000 GCF_052056855.1 Sturnus vulgaris | reverse complement strand
AAAGGTTAGGCTTATGGTTAGTGTTAGGGCTAGTTGGTTTAGGGTTAGGGTTAGGGTTATTTGGTTTAGGGTTAGGTTTAGGGTCAGCGTTAGGGTTAGGGTTAGGGTTATTTGGGCTAGGGTTAGGGTTAGGGTTAGGGTTAGGGTTAGGGTTAGGGTTAGGGTTAGGGTTAGGGTTATGGTTAGTTGGGTTTGGGTTATGGTTAGGGTTATTTTGGTAAAGGTTAGGCTTATGGTTAGTGTTAGGGCTAGTTGGTTTAGGGTTAGGGTTAGGGTTATTTGGTTTAGGGTTAGGTTTAGGGTCAGGGTTAGGGTTAGGGTTAGGGTTATTTGGGCTAGGGTTAGGGTCAGGGTTAGGGTTAGGGTTATGGTTAGTTGGGTTAGGGTTATGGTTAGGGTTATTTTGGTAAAGGTTAGGCTTATGGTTAGTGTTAGGGCTAGTTGGTTTAGGGTTAGTGTTATGGTTATTTGGTTTAGGGTTAGGTTTAGGGTCAGGGTTAGGGTTAGGGTTATTTGGGCTAGGGTTAGGGTTAGGGTTAGGGTTAGGGTTAGGGTTAGGGTTAGGGTTAGGGTTAGGGTTATGGTTAGTTGGGTTTGGGTTATGGTTAGGGTTATTTTGGTAAAGGTTAGGCTTATGGTTAGTGTTAGGGCTAGTTGGTTTAGGGTTAGGGTTAGGGTTATTTGGTTTAGTGTTAGGTGTAGGGTCAGGTTTATGGTTAGGGTTAGGGTTATTTGCGCTAGGGTTAGGGTTAGGGTTAGGGTTAGGGTTAGGGTTAGGGTTAGGGTTATGGTTAGTTGGGTTTGGGTTATGGTTAGGGTTATTTCGGTAAAGGTTAGGCTTATGGTTAGTGTTAGGGCTAGTTGGTTTAGGGTTAGGGTTAGGGTTATTTGGTTTAGGGTTAGGTTTAGGGTCAGGGTTAGGGTTAGGGTTAGGGTTATTTGGGCTAGGGTTAGGGTCAGGGTTAGGGTTAGGGTTATTTGGGCTAGGGTTAGGGTTAGGGTTAGGGTTAGGGTTAGGGTTAGGGTTAGGGTTATGGTTAGTTGGGTTTGGGTTATGGTTAGGGTTATTTTGGTAAAGGTTAGGCTTATGGTTAGTGTTAGGGCTAGTTGGTTTAGGGTTAGGGTTAGGGTTATTTGGTTTAGTGTTAGGTGTAGGGTCAGGTTTATGGTTAGGGTTAGGGTTATTTGGGCTAGGGTTAGGGTTAGGGTTAGGGTTAGGGTTAGGGTTAGGGTTAGGGTTATGGTTAGTTGGGTTTGGGTTATGGTTAGGGTTATTTTGCTAAAGGTTAGGCTTATGGTTAGTGTTAGGGCTAGTTGGTTTAGGGTTAGGGTTAGGGTTATTTGGTTTAGGGTTAGGTTTAGGGTCAGGGTTAGGGTTAGGGTTATTTGGGCTAGGGTTAGGGTTAGGGTTAGGGTTAGGGTTAGGGTTATGGTTAGTTGGGTTTGGTTTATGGTTAGGGTTATTTTGGTAAAGGTTAGGCTTATGGTTAGTGTTAGGTCTAGTTGGTTTAGGGTTAGGGTTAGGGTTATTTGGTTTAGGGTTAGGTTTAGGGTCAGGGTTAGGGTTAGGGTTATTTGGGCTAGGGTTAGGGTTAGGGTTAGGGTTAGGGTTAGGGTTAGGGTTAGGGTTATGGTTAGTTGGGTTTGGTTTATGGTTAGGGTTATTTTGGTAAAGGTTAGGCTTATGGTTAGTGTTAGGGCTAGTTGGTTTAGGGTTAGGGTTAGGGTTATTTGGTTTAGGGTTAGGTTTAGGGTCAGGGTTAGGGTTAGGGTTAGGGTTATTTGGGCTAGGGTTAGGGTTAGGGTTAGGGTTAGGGTTAGGGTTAGGGTTAGGGTTAGGTTATGGTTAGTTGGGTTTGGGTTATGGTTAGGGTTATTTTGGTAAAGGTTAGGCTTATGGTTAGTGTTAGGGCTAGTTGGTTTAGGGTTAGGGTTAGGGTTATTTGGTTTAGGGTTAGGTTTAGGGTCAGGGTTAGGGTTAGGGTCAGTGTTATATGGGCTAGGGTTAGGGTTAGGGTTAGGGTTAGGGTTAGGGTTATGGTTAGTTGGGTTTGGGTTATGGTTAGGGTTATTTTGGTAAAGGTTAGGCTTATGGTTATTGTTAGGGCTAGTTGGTTTAGGGTTAGGGTTAGGGTTATTTGGTTTAGGGTTAGGTTTAGGGTCAGGGTTAGGGTTAGGGTTAGGGTTATTTGGGCTAGGGTTAGGGTTAGGGTTAGGGTTAGGGTTAGGGTTAGGGTTAGGGTTATGGTTAGTTGGGTTTGGGTTATGGTTAGGGTTATTTTGGTAAAGGTTAGGCTTATGGTTAGTGTTAGGGCTAGTTGGTTTAGGGTTAGGGTTAGGGTTATTTGGTTTAGGGTTAGGTTTAGGGTCAGCGTTAGGGTTAGGGTTAGGGTTATTTGGGCTAGGGTTAGGGTTAGGGTTAGGGTTAGGGTTAGGGTTAGGGTTATGGTTAGTTGGGTTTGGGTTATGGTTAGGGTTATTTTGGTAAAGGTTAGGCTTATGGTTAGTGTTAGGGCTAGTTGGTTTAGGGTTAGGGTTAGGGTTATTTGGTTTAGGGTTAGGTTTAGGGTCAGGGTTAGGGCTAGGGTTAGGGTTAGGGTTATATGGGCTAGGGTTAGGGTTAGGGTTAGGGTTAGGGTTATGGTTAGTTGGGTTAGGGTTATGGTTAGGGTTATTTTGGTAAAGGTTAGGCTTATGGTTAGTGTTAGGGCTAGTTGGTTTAGGGTTAGTGTTATGGTTATTTGGTTTAGGGTTAGGTTTAGGGTCAGGGTTAGGGTTAGGGTTATTTGGGCTAGGGTTAGGGTTAGGGTTAGGGTTAGGGTTAGGGTTAGGGTTATGGTTAGTTGGGTTTGGGTTATGGTTAGGGTCATTTTGGTAAAGGTTAGGCTTATGGTTAGTGTTAGGGCTAGTTGGTTTAGGGTTAGGGTTAGGGTTATTTGGTTTAGTGTTATGTGTAGGGTCAGGTTTATGGTTAGGGTTAGGGTTATTTGCCCTAGGGTTAGGGTTAGGGTTAGGGTTAGGGGTTAGGGTTAGGGTTAGGGTTAAGGTTATGGTTAGTTGGGTTTGGGTTATGATTAGGGTTATTTTGGTAAAGGTTAGGCTTATGGTTAGTGTTAGGGCTAGTTGGTTTAGGGTTAGGGTTAGGGTTATTTGGTTTAGGGTTAGGTTTAGGGTCAGCGTTAGGGTTAGGGTTAGGGTTATTTGGGCTAGGGTTAGGGTTAGGGTTAGGGTTAGGGTTAGGGTTAGGGTTAGGGTTAGGGTTATGGTTAGTTGGGTTTGGGTTATGGTTAGGGTTATTTTGGTAAAGGTTAGGCTTATGGTTAGTGTTAGGGCTAGTTGGTTTAGGGTTAGGGTTAGGGTTATTTGGTTTAGGGTTAGGTTTAGGGTCAGGGTTAGGGTTAGGGTTAGGGTTATTTGGGCTAGGGTTAGGGTTAGGGTTAGGGTTAGGGTTATGGTTAGTTGGGTTAGGGTTATGGTTAGGGTTATTTTGGTAAAGGTTAGGCTTATGGTTAGTGTTAGTGCTAGTTGGTTTAGGGTTAGTGTTATGGTTATTTGGTTTAGGGTTAGGTTTAGGGTCAGGGTTAGGGTTAGGGTTATTTGGGCTAGGGTTAGGGTTAGGGTTAGGGTTAGGGTTAGGGTTAGGGTTATGGTTAGTTGGGTTTGGGTTATGGTTAGGGTTATTTTGGTAAAGGTTAGGCTTATGGTTAGTGTTAGGGCTAGTTGGTTTAGGGTTAGGGTTAGGGTTATTTGGTTTAGTGTTAGGTGTAGGGTCAGGTTTATGGTTAGGGTTAGGGTTATTTGCGCTAGGGTTAGGGTTAGGGTTAGGGTTAGGGTTAGGGTTAGGGTTATGGTTAGTTGGGTTTGGGTTATGGTTAGGGTTATTTTGGTAAAGGTTAGGCTTATGGTTAGTGTTAGATCTAGTTGGTTTAGGGTTAGGGTTAGGGTTATTTGGTTTAGGGTTAGGTTTATGGTCAGGGTTAGGGTTAGGGTTAGGGTTATTTGGGCTAGGGTTAGGGTTAGGGTTAGGGTTAGGGTTAGGGTTAGGGTTATGGTTAGTTGGGTTTGGGTTATGGTTAGGGTTATTTTGCTAAAGGTTAGGCTTATGGTTAGTGTTAGGGCTAGTTGTTTAGGGTTAGGGTTAGGGTTATTTGGTTTAGGGTTAGGTTTATGGTCAGGGTTAGGGTTAGGGTTAGGGTTATTTGGGCTAGGGTTAGGGTTAGGGTTAGGGTTAGGGTTAGGGTTAGGGTTAGGGTTAGGGTTATGGTTAGTTGGGTTTGGGTTATGGTTAGGGTTATTTTGGTAAAGGTTAGGCTTATGGTTAGTGTTAGGGCTAGTTGGTTTAGGGTTAGGGTTAGGGTTATTTGGTTTAGGGTTAGGTTTAGGGTCAGCGTTAGGGTTAGGGTTAGGGTTATTTGGGCTAGGGTTAGGGTTAGGGTTAGGGTTAGGGTTAGGGTTAGGGTTAGGGTTATGGTTAGTTGGGTTTGGGTTATGGTTAGGGTTATTTTGGTAAAGGTTAGGCTTATGGTTAGTGTTAGGGCTAGTTGGTTTAGGGTTAGGGTTAGGGTTATTTGGTTTAGGGTTAGGTTTAGGGTCAGGGTTAGGGTTAGGGTTATTTGGGCTAGGGTTAGGGTTAGGGTTAGGGTTAGGGTTAGGGTTATGGTTAGTTGGGTTTGGGTTATGGTTAGGGTTATTTTGGTAAAGGTTAGGCTTATGGTTAGTGTTAGGGCTAGTTGGTTTAGGGTTAGGGTTAGGGTTATTTGGTTTAGTGTTAGGTGTAGGGTCAGGTTTATGGTTAGGGTTAGGGTTATTTGCGCTAGGGTTAGGGTTAGGGTTAGGGTTAGGGTTAGGGTTAGGGTTAGGGTTATGGTTAGTTGGGTTTGGGTTATGGTTAGGGTTATTTTGCTAAAGGTTAGGCTTATGGTTAGTGTTAGGGCTAGTTGGTTTAGGGTTAGGGTTAGGGTTATTTGGTTTAGGGTTAGGTTTAGGGTCAGGGTTAGGGT